>NW_027506673.1:7500-53527 GCF_021521415.1 Bidens hawaiensis
CTGTTTCATTATATTCCATCCATATCCCAATTCCATTCATTTAATATACTTTTGGTCATTTAATATACTTTTGGTGTCATTCACATAAAAGATGTCATTTCTAGTCTATCTCTTTCTATTTCTTTTCTATATATGGAAAGTTTCAAAATCATCATATAATAATCCAGAAATTGCAATAGAAAAGAAAAAGGAAGGTTTGTGATGATTTTGAAATCTTTTCTACTAGGTAATCTAGTATCCTTATGCATGAAGATAATCAATTCGGTCGTTATGGTCGGACTCTATTATGGATTTCTGACCACATTCTCCATAGGACCCTCCTATCTCTTTCTTCTCTGAGCTCACGTTATGGAAGAAGGAGAAGAAGGAGCCGAGAAGAGGGTATCAGCAACAACTGGTTTTATTACGGGACAGCTCATAGTGTTCATATCGATCTATTATGCGCCTCTGCATCTTGCACTGGGTAGACCTCATACAATAACTTTCCTAGCTCTACCGTATCTTTTGTTTCATTTCTTCTGCAATAATCACAAAAACTTCTTTTATTATGGATCTACTACCAGAAATTCAATGCGTAATCTCAGCATTCAATGTGTATTCCTGAATAATCTCATTTTTCAATTATTACCTTGTTTTGACTATATAATGAAAACAGGCCTTTTTAATACGTTGGGTGGTTTAGAATGACGAGAGAGAAAGAAAGGGTTACCAGCCAATCTTATCATTCAAATAAACAAGTAAAATATTTTTCCTATGCTTGGATCGAAGCTTGGGTATTATCTTTTAATACCCAATTCGCAAAGATCGATGGCTCTGATACCAACCTGTCACACCCCCATCTAAGGCCTAGGAGTGCGACCAACAGTTGGTACCACACTTGTAAATAAATTAGAGTTACGGGTTAATAGCGGAAGTCTTATAAAAACATGTGGATTTAAGTTATAATTATTTACATTACAAAAGACGAGACAAAAGTCTCGTTTTAAGTTTACTTGTTTATAAGTTTACAAAACCACCATTAATTTATAATTAAGTTTAACAAAAATATCCGAGCCATCGGATTCTTGGGCCTTTCGTCTTCACAAGAGCTAATCCTGATTACCTGCAAAATGTTAAGAAAATACGTCAGCAACGAATGCTGATGAATATGCTGACGCTTAAATATTTTTCTTTACTTGATTACCCCTCGAGACATAACTTAGGTCTGGCCCATCGTGGCTTAGGAATAATCAAGTTAAAACAATACAATTTATAAACTCAAGTCTCTACTCTTAGCACCTCAGCAAACACCGTAGTGTTTCGACATTACTTAGGTACTATAGATATACACATGGTCATTACTCCCCGCAGGCGTGCGTACTATAACCAATTGTGGTGCGATGTGCCCACCGATTTTACCACATATGTAAGGATCCAGACAAACGTATACTACAGTCTGAAGGCAAGCGTTTTTACTCTTGTTTATATATGTTTTAACGACACATAGTCTCATGTAAACTTTTCACATAACACGTTTGACTCATTTGAAAACAAGTTTAAAAGTTTGGGGCGTATTCACCTTTTTGTTTTGGATCGGCTTCAACACCGTCCGAGGGTCTTTCCCTTGCTATCTCACACCTATAGTACGATTATAACTTTTTGTTAGTCGGATATACAATCCGGCTTAAGACCTTTAGTCTTATTTTATAAACTTTACCTCGATGAACCTTTAGTTCAAAATCTCTGTTACTTTAAAACCTTTAGTTAAAAAGTAATATTATAAACTTTAAGTTTTTTTTAAAAACCCTACGTTTCTTCTTCTTCTTTAATAAAAGTATTCTTTTCTTTATTATTTAAGAATACTCATTATTACTTAAATAATAATAATAATAAATATTTATACACGCATATATATATACATCTATATATATTTGTGACATTCGTGACAAAACAAGATATACCTTATTCATTACATAGCGAGTAAACGATAAATCGATTAATTCGTAGTGCTTAAACGAGTAACCGACCGATACTAATTTTTACCCGTATATATACTGAGGGGTCATATACGAGTTATATATATATTATAGTGGCTAACATTGATATTTAGGCCCCAGTACGTTTAAAACCATTTAAACGAAAAAGGTTTCGTTTATTGATACGCTATGAGTTTAAACGCATTCGTTAACATCAAAACGAGCATTGTAGCATTCGTTAAGCCGAAAAAGATTTATAAAACACTTATATGACAATAAGCTATGCGTGAAAATATTTTGGATTTTTACAACGAGTCAGTACGTTTTTCTTATTTTATAAAAATGGGGTGAAAAACACTCGTTTTCGCGTTGTTTTTCGCACTCGAACTAGTTTTCTTGCGAAAATCCGGACCCGAACTAAATTTTGGACTGAGACCGAACCTTGGCACACAAAACGAGGCATCAATGGGCCAAAAAGAGGCACGATGGGCCCTCCCTTTTGGTCCGGCCGCCAAAGTGGACTTTTACCCCCGTTTTTGTTCTAGCTTGTTACATAAGCTTTACACTTGATATTTTTGCACAAAAATTGTCATACCAACTCACAAGCACCTGTGTTCTTCTGCTGTTTCAGAAAAACCCTATAGGTAACCTTCAATTCTCATTCATTTCATACTTAATTAACATAATTTAAACATGGAAAATTAGGTTTTGATTAGTATTAAACATGTTTAACCATCTAAAGACCCTAAAAATCACCGAAAATAATTTTTTGATTTTAAACATGTTTACAAGTCAGTACCATGTGGATTTTTGGCCAAAAACACGGATTAGCACATGAATATGTCGTTTTTACGGTTCGAAAGTTCGGTTTGAAACCAAAACCAAAACCCTAATTAACAAGGCTGTTATATGGATGATTTATGCTTGGTTTGATGTTTTATGATATGTATATACACTTAATTTGTGACCCAAGACCCGGAGAGCTGTTTAAACCATCGAAAACCTACCGAAAACCGACAAGGTAATACCGTATTACTCGTTTAGGGGCTGTTTAGTATTAGGTTATGACGTTCTTGTTTTTAGCTTGTGAAAATTTTCAGGGACATGAGGGATCATTTAAATGAGTCCCTGTTCAAATTTGGTAATTTTTCGATAAACGGAGAATATTTGGCGAATTAATTACCGTTTATTGGCGTTTATTCGGGAAATATAGGTAAACTTCATGAAAAATTATGAAATTTGGTTTGGAACCCATAAATGCTATATTAAGATAACTGATAAAGTTTGAGAAAATTTGGAGATGTCTAAGTATTATTTGTGCAATTGTGTTTTAACAGAGTTTTAATAGCCGAAAAACGCGCAAAAAGGCATATTGGCCAAAGATTTAGATTCTGGAGATTTTTCAGGGGCTATGTAATGATATTGAGATCACTTGGAAAAATTATCGGATTTTTCGGATATCGTTTGGTATAAACGGGCTATTTATTACTCAATTATAGCACATTACATGAATTTTTATAAATAGATAATTAATCATAAAATTTCTGAAAATATTTTTATAAAATTCTCCATATTTTAATCTATTTTTACAAAAATTTCCATAATTTATATATGAGTACATAATTAGTTATGATTAATCAAAGATTTAAACTATAATTGTTTTAACGAAACCGGGCAGTTTTGTGTTTAACGGACTGACTGGTATGTCAAAATGTCAAAAGTGGTCAAATATCGTATTTTTGAATGAAATTGATAAAAACAAACTTTTTACGAGAATTTCGGACAATTCGGGTGGATTGTACGCGTTTTGTATAATCAAACCCATGTAAAAACGGAAACGAACCCTGCGATCAATCCAGATACCGAAACCTCAAGATGCTTTCATTAATCAAATCATTTAAATAATCAACATGTTTACTTAAGTTTGTGTGATCTTACATATTCCCTAAACGCGTAAACGATCAACTTGGCTAGGCTCGGAAAACGGTGAAACTGAGCCAAATCCAGTTTTAAACATTTCATAGTATACAACGTCATGGTCATGTTTTGGGCCTAACAGCTATAATCAGACTAGTTATACAGCCCGATTTGGTTTAAACACTGTATTAGTATTAACAGTACGACACCGATTATAGGATACGAGTTATAATCGAGGCATAACACTTATTGATGTATATTACCTGCTCGAACTACAATAAGGTGATTTTCACAACCCCACTTTCTAAACTGTTTTATGAACTTTTGGGGTGGAAAGCATGTTTACATATACTTATATACTTGAAAACGTGTGGTGATGTGAATTATCTAAGTACTAACACTTGAAAGTACCACAAACACAAGTGATTAACTTCGTGCCAGTGACGTGTGGATAGTACTATCGGTTTGACAAACCCAACTGAAGGCGCCGGTGGGGTATGCCGGATTTACTTGTTTACGCAGTTGCACGTTGTCATTTATACTGATTACATTCTGCTATGTGGTGTTAGACATAGTACATACTTGGGGCAAAGTGGTTGTTAAATGCCAACGGGAGTACATGGGCAAGGGTGGCCATGCAGTGCGAGCTGTCTCGGTTTCACTTGTGGCTTAGTATAATACATCATACACATACTTATATACATACGTACTGTGAACTTTACGAACTCGTATACTGATTTTGTTCGTACTCGTGAAACTTGAAACTCACCAACTAGACGTAGTTGACCCGTTTTAACATGTTTTCAGGTAAGCCGAAGTTGGAATGATTTGCTTACGTGCTTGGTGTTAGAAGGAAAGTTGAATAGCTGTGAATAGATGCAAATACGTACTAATGAATAAGGAACCGAGAACTGGTTATGTGTTTTTAATCTAGTTTGTAAACATAGTACCTACCAATGTAATATGATGTAAATTAGTTTGTAAACATAGTACCTACCAATGTAATATGATGTAAATTAGTTGTTGAATTTCTTTATAAACAATGTGGTTGATACCAGTGTTATCTGTTACATTCCCGTATTACGCTTCCGCAACTACCTAGTCGGGGTGTGACAATATTTTTATATTTCTTTTCTTTTTCTTTCTTTTCTTTTTTGTGTTTATCGAGGTATCGAGTATAACCTCGACTTAGGGTATTAAGCCTTCATAATATTTTATTATTATTTTATTCGGGCATTATGCCTACCTTTGTCGACTTATTAAACCCTATTCAAATGAGCAGCACTTCGTCGCCTCTTTACCTTTTGTACATTCTTGATCAACACCTTCTCCTGACACGCTTATCGAGACACCAATACTTATCGGCACGCACTTCGAGATGATCGTCGGGACGTCGGGATGGCACCACTTTTGTTGTTGGAACGTCGTTGGTGTGGTACGAATATCGAGGAGTCGAGGGCACAATTATCGAGGTGGATCGAGGTACGCTTATCGAGGTGGATCGAGGGCACGCTTCCCAATGTTTTGGTGCGATGATGGCTGAACTCGTGGCCTTCTATTTATAGGCAAAATTTGGAGCCCGTCGCGATACACGACGGCTTCCTTGGCTAGCCCGTCGCGTATCGCAACGTAGGCTGCCTGAATCACCACGTAGACCTGCCACGTGACGTGTTGCCACGTGGTGACACGTGGCGACACACTGTGCCACATTCTGCCACGTGGCACACGTGTCACACTGTGTCAGACAGGTCATCGCGATACGCGATGACCTTGATTCTAAGGCCGTCGCGTATCGCGATGGGCCAAAGAATCAGGATTTTTATTTTAGACCTTGGAGTTTGAAAATTGGCAGAAATGGTCCCTCGACCTTGGAATTTTGACATTTTTTGCTCGAAATTTCCGTGATGTTACAGGAGAAACCATTAAAATTTCACTTACTTTAAAGCTTTCAAACTGTCTTTATGTCCCATCATTGTCACATAAATTATTATTTATTAGTCATATGAAAAAAGAATTAAATTGTTCGATTTTAATGCACCCGACCTTCGGTATCTTACAAGATATAAGGATGGAAGCGATTACTTGAGGTGGTACTAAACGCCAAGGTTTGTACTATGTGGAAGAAGTGACTGGACATGGTACCGTGATGTTAGCTCATGGAACTATCAATAGAGAGGCATGGTTATGGCATAGGCTATTGGGACATCCATCTGACGGTTATTTACATATTTTATTTCCAAAATTATTTCCTATCAATGAACCTTTAAGTTGTGAAACATGCGTTTTGGTGAAAAGCCATAAACATACTTTTAAACCAAACAACACTAGAGTTAACATGCTGTTTTCTCTAATTCATTCGGATGTGTGGGGTCCAACAAAGGTTAGTGGTGGAAAAAAGTTACGTTTTTTTGTTCTTTTTGTTGAGGATTGCACTCGTATGACATCGATTTATTTTTTAAAATAAATCTGAAGTTTTTGATAAATTTACTATGTTTTATGCCATGATAGAAACACAACTTAAAACCAATATTCAAATTATTCGATCTGATAATGGTGAAGAGTTCGTAAATGATTCAATGAAACAATTCCGTCAAACGAAAGGGATAATCCACCAAACATCATGCTCACAAACTCCCGAACAAAACGGTATCGTCGAATGAAAACCGCATTCTTTTAGAGATAACCCGTGCATTACTAATAGAATCCCAAGTTCCTACGTGTTTCTGGCCTGAAGCTCTTGCCACTACTGTATATCTTATCAATCGACTACCAACAAAAGCCCTTGACCTAAAACCCCATCTTCAAGCCCTTTCAGAATTCACCAACCTACCACTTTCTCTTACATTACAACCACGAATATTTGGTTGTTCCGTATCTGTCCAGGTACCCAAAAACAATCGATCCAAACTCGATCCATGTGCTGAAAAATGTGTATTTGTAGGCTATGGCGTCAATCAAAAAGGGTAACGCTGCTACAACCCCAAAACCGTCATATATACACCACTATGAACTGTGACTTTCTTGAAAAAAAATTCGTTTATATCTCCCAAAACAGTGTTCAGAGGGGAGAAAGAATATGACACACTGAGTTGGCTAAAATGGGTTCCAAAATGGACTTCAACCTCTGAAGTAGTCAATCACAGTACCCAAGATGAGTCACATGTTTCACAACAATCTGGTGGGCCAACAATCAGTGTTGTAGACCAAATTTTCCCGCGTCCGAGGTAAGTAATTCTCAAACAACAGATGATATAACAGACAAAGGATCTCGTGAAAATATTAAATTTAACAACCATGAGATAGATATGGAACAAATATTACAGGAAGAACAAGGACATACAATACAAGAAGAGACAATACAAGAAGAACCAATACAAGTAGAAACAAGATAGGAAGACTTGACCGAGAGATATGCTCTTCCACCAAGAGTCAACAGAGGCATCCCAACAAAACGATACTCTCCAGAAATACAATCTATATCCTCTAGGTATCCCATTGAAATTATTCCTGAACGGAACCTTTTCAAAGAAACCAGTGCATTTATGTCTTCTCTTTACACTAAACAAATTCCGACGTCTATGGAACAAGCCCTCAAATCAAAAAATTGGAAGGATGCAATGGATTATGAAATGAAGGCACTAATAAAAAACAACACTTGGGAAAAATGTGACCTGCCTCCAAGAAAGAAACCAGTGGGATATCGTTGGGTTTTTATAATCAAACATAATCCAGATGGGACAATGAAAGATGTAGGCACGATTAGTATCTAAAGGCTATATCCAGACATACGGTGTTGAATACTCAGACACGTTTTCCCTAGTTGCAACGTTTAACACAATCATAGTTCTTTTCTCAATCGCTGCAAATGAAGGATGGCATCTTCATCAGTTTGATGTTAAGAATGCCTTCCTACACATAGAATTAGAAGAAGAAGTTTATATGGAAGCTCCACCCGGGTTCACAAGAAATTTTGGGGCAAAAAAAGTATGTCGTTTGAAAAAATCACTTTATGGGCTCAAGCAATCCCCTCGAGCTTGGTTTGGCATAATCACTCTAGCAATGAAGAAATATGGATACCAACAAAACAACTCTGATAATACATTATTCCTTAAAAGAAAAGGTAAACTTGTAACTTGTTTAATTATATATGTTGATGACATGATCATTACAGGAAATGTGAGGAAGAAATGAGAAAGTTGAAGGCAAACATGTTCACAGAATTTGAAATGAAGGATTTAGGAACACTTAATTACTTCCTCGGAATTGAGGTACTAAGATATAGATGAGGGATCTTTATATGCCAGAAAAATGCATTCTCGATCTCCTTGCGGAGACGGGAATGGTTGATTGCTAGCCTGCCGACACACCAATAAAGGTAAACCAAAAACTTCGTATGGAAGAAGAAGCTGAGTTAACAAACAAAGAAAGATACCAACACTTGGTGGGTAAGCTAATATACTTATCACATACTCGTCCTGATATCGCTTATGCAGTTTGAGTGGTTACAAAATTTATGCACCAACCTCTAGTATCTCACATGGAAGCAGTAACGGGGATTATCATATACTTCAAAGGAACAGTGAGCCATGGAGTTTTCTTTCAACAAAACACACATTTGAAGATTCAACTATATACTGGTGCAGTCTGGGCAAGTGATAAAGATGATAGAAGATCAACATCAGGATATTTCACTATTGTTGGTGGAAATCTTGTTACATGGAAAAGCAAAAAATAAAAAGTAGTAGCATTATCCAGTGCTGAAGCTGAATTCTGAGGAATTGCACGAGCCGTGACAGGAGTTCTATGGATACGAAGACTATTGACAGAAATCAGTTTTCCCCAAATTGAAGCCAACAGGATCATGTGTGACAACAAAGTTGCAATACAAATATCTGAAAACACAGTTCAACACATCCGTACAAAACATGTGGAAGTTGATAGACACATCATCAAAGAAAACTTGAAGCCACGATCATAGAGCTACCTTTCGTTCGATCAGAAGACCAATTAACAGATATATTAACAAAGGTTGTCAACGGAAGAATATTTAACAATTGTCTTAGCAAGTTGAGCATCGAAAACCCTACTACTCAACTTAGAGTGGAGTATTAGAAAATAAAAATAATAATAATAATAATAATAATAATAATAATATGGAAGGATCATCATTCAACTTATTATTATTATAATAATAATAATAATAATAATAATAATTATATTGGAAGGATCATCAAAAAATGTCAGCTCATTTATGACCGTTTACTCCAACCAAATTTTAACAAATGAATATAGATGAACCCATATACAAATTAAGTAAATAATTCATTCAATGTTTCATACGAAAATGAAGATAACTTAACACAAATGAATCAAAATATGTTCGAGTATATTATTAACTTCCTTAAAATAAATAAATTAATCTTCAAAATAAATAACGAAAAATGATAAACAACTCCTGTAATATGATAAATAAAAGCTAGTGCATTAGTATACTATGTTCTGATTTTGGATAAACAAGTTTACATAATTGAATCGTTATCAACTAATTTCAATCTTACTCGAACTAGGTAATAAACGTCGCGTTGCGGCGGCGCAACAACGTAAATTCATTCGGTATTGGTTAAATTCGTCACGACACCGAGATTAAATCAATCTGATAAATAGGTAAACGTCTAAAATGGTAACGGCAAATGTACAACTTATAATCAAAATTACATGAATTTGGTCGGTATCAATTAGGTTCGTATATTACTTGCACTAAACCCGAATGTAAGTTAGTAGACCCCTATAATAGTGGTAGCTATTGTATAGCTTATAATAATAATGATAATAATAGTAACAACAACAACAACAATAATAATAATAAACATATTTAAAACAATGTTTATTTAATGGATAAAACCATGGTGTTGATAAAACTCGAAATTGTAACGACAGGTCGATGTGAATTCAACCGACATTAAATATGTTTGTTAACCAAATAACAAATTCATCAAATTAAAATACTTAAAATAAAAAAAAAAAACACATAAGATAGTCAAATATAAAACGTAATAAAAGAAGCCAAAAAATCTCAGGCCTCATACAAGCCTCAAACATGGGTTGCAAAATTTTTGAAGCATAAACTAACAATACTCCACACAATCACAATTGCATAAAAATCATAATGATTTAGTTAAAACATTAAAAAAACTAATAAAAGAATACATAAATTTCTTATGGCACCGCCATGTGATTTTTATCCCTCTCTCTCTCTCTCTCTCTCTCTCTCTCTATATATATATATATATATATATATATATATATATATATATATATATATATATTCTTTTTTAGAACTACTTTATGTTTTAAAAACTCTACGTAACAATTTGTTTACACATATATAATATGTAAATGTAAGTAACGTAAAAAAATTAAAGTATTTTTTTACACATCGAATCGACTTTTTACACATGTGTAACTAACATTTAAACTTGTGTAATCATCAAAAATCTTTATTCTCTCTCTTGATATATTTTTTAATTAAATTTAATTTCAGCCACATATTCTATACTCATTTAATTTAATGAATGGTTCATAATGAGCTCTTAAAGTTCTTACAACTCATCAAGTTCTCGAAATATAATTCCTCTATATACATATACTAGTTTTTATCCCCCGTATTACGGGGTTGTTTTATATTATTCGTTTATCATATTTATATATATTTTTTTGGATTTTAATTTTATTTATAGTAAAGAAGTTAATAATATACATAGGATTTGTTGATGAAAGAATTTCACAAATAAATGAGATGTTATAACTCGTTTTAAAAGTTTTTTGGGTTTGGTGAGACCCATGGCCCGCTTAGTTTTTTAAACTCGGATATTAATTTTTATTTTTTAGTATATCTCTATTTTAAAGGATATTCATATCAAATATTTGGTGAGATTAATTATTAATTGAATGAGATGTTATAACCCGTTTAAGGGCTATCTAAGTTTGGTGAGACTCATACCTAAGAATTAGGGTCAAATGCCTGAGAAGCCCCTTTTTACATATAAATCAATCTGGTTACTTGAGAGAATGTAGAGTTGTTTTGTTTATATATATTTAAAGATCAAAGACAAAGCTACCTTGTTGTAAGGGCTCCTCTACCCCTCAACTTTTTCGTTGGCAATGTAAAAAAAATATAAGTTTATTCGGTTTTCGTATTTCGTTACCCCTGAAAAATATGATGTTATCCCTGTTTGTTTAAAGTTCAACCAATTTAAAAGGTTAAACCAAGTAAAGCCTAACTAAAGTTTTAAGCCCAAAATAGTTAAACCCGGTATGCCTTTTCAGAACATTATCTCGTTACTCGTTGGTTTAGGCTGAGCATCATACAGCAAACAACCGTCGGACAAACTGAGCATTGATAATCTAAGACAAAACATTTTTTACAAGATGTTGGCAAGAGTGATGTCTCTGTGTGACGAAAAAAATGATTAAGGTGTTACATATGACGGAAAGTTTTTGTAATCAAAATAATCGAAAGAATGTCATTACTAATCGACATCATTTTGAGGTTAAAGCTTTTAATACGGTTTTGGATATGTAAATTCAACAGCTTGAAAATACATATGGTGAGGTCTCAACCAGTTTGCTAGAAAATATGTCTGGTTTAAGTCCTTGTGATTCGCTTTCTGAGTTTAACAGATTTAATATAGTGACATTTTTTGAGATGTATCCAAATGGTTTTAGTAATGAAACAAGAGAGTGTGATCTTACGACCCTTTATCTCGCTTTAAAGGAAGATGATAAATTTGAAAAATTGAGTGGAATGGTGTCACACCCTCAAAATCCCTTAACGGAGTTTTACCGTCAGAGGGTGTGAACTAACAGGATCAGAATCATCAGTTATAATCAAACCATAAAAACGTTTAAATGAAAATAAGTGCGGAAGCGTAAAACCATAGAGAACAATGTGACGTCACGCAGGACGATTTAAAACCAATGATAACAGTTAAAAGTAAGTTTGCATAGTTAAAAGTTTATCAAGCAATGCATGTTCCTAAACCGCGCGCCCGCCTCGGCTACCTGAGAATAACATACTAAAAGTGTCAACACAAGGTTGGTGAGTTCACAAGTTATATAAAAATAAATCGTTTAGCGTTTGCGTTCAGCGTTTTGCGTTACAGCGTTACAGCGTCACAGCGTTTTGCGTTACAGCGTTTTGCGTTACAGATAGTGTTATGTCAATTATATATCGATAGGTAGCTAGTCTATACAACAAGTATTACTAAGTGTTCGACACCGAAGCTGACTCGTTTATTAAGTGCCTTGTCACCAGGTCATCCAGACCATGGTACGTGTTAGCCAAAATTACACCCGCTCGACTTCCAGTCGAGTTTAGCGTTGGGTGGGGTTTGTCAAACTCAGTAGTACTACTCAACAGTGACTCGCTATTCCAAATATTAACCGGTTCGATGTGTAGGACTTCAATTGTTTCGTTGCCACTTAGCCTTTACAAGTGATATATAATTTATAACAAAATCTTAAATGCGTTGTGGAGCATGTTATCTCCCCCAAGTGAAAAGCGTTTGAAAACATTTTAAAGAGGGGAAAGTGAAACTCACTGTTTGCGAAGAATTTCCCAAATTAAATCACCAAGATGCGCGTCACAGAAAAACTCTCTCTAGCGTTCTAAAACAACAAAGAGATTTTTCTAAGTGTCGGAATATTATCGAGTCCCTAGACCCGGCACATAATACCTATGCACATAACATGTTTCGTGTTTCGTTTGTGAATCGTGTGTGACTTTAACCAGTGTATTTGTGACACATTACATGTGTAAGCAATCATATACGTGTCATGTATTCATAAAGTACATCACTATCAATTATTCCCCGTAAGGGCATTTTGGTCGACAAATAACAATTAACTAGCCATTATTCCCCATGAGGGCAATTTGATCAAATCATGGCAATCAATTAGCAATTATTCCCCGCAAGGGTATTTTGGTCAACAAATAACAATTAACTAGCCAGTATCATGTTTCATGCATTTTTACACAACTCAGCAGCTAGTTTCACCGAGATAGAAATCCTACTAGAAAGATTGTACTATTTCACCGATCATAGCATCTCAATTAATTTACCAAAAATCATCACAGAAGCACATATGTCTTAGGTTTCCAAAACATATTTAATTATATTTTTATTCCACATAGTTTTCTCAAAATCATCAAATCATTACAGCAAACTCATAACAGTCAAATTCATGCGCAACATAATGTTATTTGCAATTCCCGTTAAACGAAAGATCCAATAAATTCAAGACCACTTGGGTAAGGTTTCTAACTCAATAAGTCAACTTCCAGAAGTGGAACCAACCCAATTGGTCTCGTAGTTCATGAGATATAACATTTACAAAACAACCTAACAGCATGTCTAACAGCTCAGCTTTGCACAATGTTTTTGTAAAATCATAAAAGTTAACTTCTACTTATCCAAAAATTACAAATTTATACTTTATAGAAACTAGACTCAACCTAGTTTACTGTAGTACCAATAATCTCAACCAATTTTCACGTTTACACTTCGTTACAGTCACTTAAACATCATATACACATTCTGTTCAGAAACTGTTTGCATCCAAACTCAACATAATAACAATCTATGAACTATCATGCATTCATATAACACTCTAGACTCCATAAACACCATCCATGCACATCAATTACCCATTACATACATGATTAGGGTTTTTGTTTGAACTCAAATCATAGACACAACAATCAACATGTAACAACATCAATACTAGTTATCAATCATCATTAATTCAACAACAATCATGTTAACACACACCATACAAGAAATCGGCAGCTTAGGGTTTGTTATTAACCCAACAAACATCAAAATCAAGTAACAAGGATGTATAGGATAATCAATTATACCTTCCTAGCACCTAGTTCTTCAATCAAAGGCTTGATTTCTTGGTGTTATGTGTGTGTGAAGGTGACGGCAGCCATGAGGGATGGAGGGGGTGGCTGATCGGTTTTGGGAGAAAAAAAATAAGAGTTAGGGTTTATTATAACATAGTATTTATAGAATACTATGTTACACTTTAGCCCCTCCACTTCTAAGTATTACTTATCTAGCTTAACTAACTTGTTTACATCTTGAGTTAACGTTTATAACCATGTTATCACATAACACATAAGTCTAACACATAATTATCACATAATTACTGTTTTGACGTTTTTCGTTTATTCATCAATCGTTTGCGTCAACTCGTTTGCGTTTCGGTGCAATTCCCGAAAGACTACACCTGTAGTAAGTGTTAAGCGTCATTTAAACCCTAGTTTAAATGTAATGAAGTGTGCGTTATAGATTCAATGATCTTAAGTTTGAATTGACGGAGTTGAGTTAACGGAGTTAACCTGAAATTGACGATTGTCACAAATGGTGACCTTGCTCTACTAAATTTGAAAAATTGACTGGAATATTGACCTTGCTCTACTGCCCAGACAAATCAAACAATCATATCAAACAAAACGAACAAACTAACTAACACGAGTTATTGGGGTGACAACTCTCGACTCTTTTCATATTATCAAATGAACTTAACAAACGAACTTCATGAACTTACATGAAGAAGAGACTCCTTGACACACCAAAAACAATAACATATACCTCTAGTTATAGTCTTGCAAAACTTATTCTCCAAGATAATTTTTAAACTTCCTCTACAAGGCAAACATTTACTAAACCTATTATAATTCAATTAGCTAAAATAAAACATAACAAAATAAACCCTTTCACTTTATTAATAATTCAAGATTAACCTTCATGCTCGTCTAATGGTGGAAACCGGAAAGCATGCCACTTTTTCTTTGGTTAATGAAATATTAAAGTTAGCAATTGGTTTTATCGGGTGAAACCCCAACCGTTGAAAGATATATATTTTTTAAATGAAACTTATCAAGCCGGATTTGCGTAATGAGATGGGTGATTAGTAATTTGAACAATGTTTTAATTTGTACGATTGAAAGAGAAACGTTTGATAAAATAAAAGAAGATAATATAATGGCTCGATTTTTCAAACTTTCAAAAACTGAATATGAAAAATCTGCACCCCATGTGTATAAATTTATTTACCATCGTTTTTTTTATTTTGTCTCGTTTACATTGTATGATACACCGGTAAAAAAAAAGTATTTGAACGTACCCCTGAAATTGATATCTAGATCCGCTACTATATATATATATATATATATATATATATATATATATATATATATATATATATATAACATGCGCTTTTCTTTTAACAAATATAATAACAATATTTTAAGTCCCAAATCCTTTAGGTTTTGATTTTTTTCATTAAGTTAATTTTTGCCATCCCTCACATGTCCGCATAGAGTGTATAGATATTTAAATATAGATATATCAGAATTTCTAACCTTGATTATGAAATATGAGTCCACAAAGACCGGATTTTGGGCAAGCGTGCGTTCCCAAATGAATGCATGGAGACATGTGAAAACATGATGAACGACTAAAGTAGTCATTGATTGTCCAATTTTACATCACATAAAGTCATAAACACCCATCATTCATACCTACTAATTCACTATGTGATTATATATTATTACGACTGCCATCTCATACAAGAATATTCACTTGGCTGTGGAGTAGTTTCAAACACTACTAAAAAAATTAAAACGACTATAATCAATTAGTTTGATTGTTTTACAATTAAGGCTTATTTACAATTAATTAGTAATAACTTTTTCTTTTGAACAACAAGGTCTTTTTACCTTAAAAATTAAAATCCTTTTGCTCATACACTATAAAGAATTTGAACTTATTACTTCACTTATTGAGGGACAACGACAAACCATATTTGTAGGTTGTTTATTGACATTTATAACTTTTACTTTCATTATAAAAAAGAATGTGACTATAACGTTGAAATAATTGTATATGTTATTAATTTTTATTTACAATGTTTTGAAAAAGAACGTGACTATAACGTTGAAATAACTCTGAATGTTGTCAACTTTTATTTATATTGTTTTGAAAAAGAATGTGGCTATAACGTTGAAATAACTCTGAATGTTGTCACATTTATATCGTTTTAAAACTTATTGTATTTTGATGAAAATAAAAATCACTTATTTGTTCCTTAGAGGCTGCCGAAGTTGCGTCTTTATTAAATTAGTGAAAACGATTGGTAGAACCACTATTAGTCAAATTGATAGCATAAACTATTAACGGTAAATGAGTTATAGTTTATATCATTAAAATCCTACTTCTACCTTTAACTTGGTCCTCAAATACTATAGTATACTCTAATAACGGAAGGTAACGTACGTTAACTTAAGAATAGTAGTACTATAACTTATACGGGAAACGTACGTACACATGATCAAGAACCAAATCTTGATGGTATATTGGAAAGCCCAAGACTTACATTAACTGAAATTCAAAGACCAAAATCTCAAACTCGAATAAGATAAATACTAAGTTCTGGACCACCGTTGTTTTCTGGATTCATCATGTAATATGCTTCGGAATCTTTTGACCCGATAATCCTCTCAAAACTTGCTCTCATATACATCAACTCCCCTTCACCACCACCACCAGCATCTCCACCGTCCTCTGGCAACACTCCAGCGCCCATAGTAATCGGTCCAACAGAATTGAACACCTTCCATTCATCCGGCCCACAATCACGCCTCATCGCGTAACCACATTTCTTGCCATTACAGTATGTCCTCCATAGCGGCTCATCCAGCAGCTTAAAACCCTTCTTTCCAATCTTTTTATCGCATTCCAACGCAATCCGAACCAACCCTGATGCCATTTCTCGAACCAAGAAGCTAGTCGGGGTGGCTAGCTCAACCAGAAAAGCCGGCGTCATGTTGGGTTCCTCTTGGAACCCAATATGGACGTGGCCACTTCGGTACCCAAAAAGGGTACCCACTATTCTGGTTGTTTTACCTAAACCTGGTTTAGGTTTAGAACTGTATCGGCTCTTACTTTTACTATTAGTAAAAGTAAGAGCCGAACGGAGCTTAGAAACAGACATGAATGCATGTTTCTTTCTCCTAGGTGCTGTCTGGGGCACCGGGAGGCTAAGATGGCGGTCAAGATTCATGTCGTCAGCTTCGGTGACAGCGCAACCAAGTGATGCCGATCGGAAATGGTGGGTTTCACTCCCATCTTCACCTTCATCTTTGTTCTTCCATTTGAAGTACCTTCTAGAGAATGAAAAGGAAGATTCTTGAGGGGTTTTGGCAGCCATGATTGATCTCATCTTGAGAATCAGAAGCTAAACAACAATGGTTAATCAAAGGAAATTATAAAGAAAAGATGGAAATATTGTGAAAAGGTTGTGGTTGTTTTCTTCATTTTTAAAGGGTTTGTGACTCAAAAGTTGAAAGTAGTGACAAAAGATGGTGAGCCGTCCCACCTAACAATTGCGAAGACTTTTTTTGTTGTACCACATATGGTGTATGAAAATGGATTAAACTTTAATTATATATTAGAGTTGTGTAATTAATAATGATAAAATAAGATATAAAAGATAATAAAGTACGTGTCTGAAAATTATGACATCTTCGGCGCACATGTAAAACTATTTATTTAAGTTGTGAACGATTAGTTGAACAAAATCAATATATTGTATTAAAACACTTAAAACTAATCGTCAGTAACTTAAATATTAGTTTTAGAATAAATGTAAAAGCCTTCTCATGTTCAAATAATTAATTCTATAGGGAGACTTTAAGCAGGCAGTTTTAAGAGAAGGTAAAATCCACCACCAAACAATGCCTGCCAAGACCATTTCTCAGTGATGTTATGTTTTTCCTGAATTGATTCTAGGCTAACTGAAGAAACACTAACCGGACCCCGGGCAGATTACTGGTAACCTGGGGGTTAGATAGATGTTTCCCACGAGGGGTTAGACCCTTGGAAGATGGTTCTTCTGGTAACCTGCAAAACAGACACCGTGAGCTCGTCACTGAGAAGGGGGGGGGGGGGTTCCTCCTTGTGACCACCCTCCGGCGTGAGAATCAGACTAGATTGCTCTTTAAATATAAAAGTATATTAAGAGATTGCTAGAGCAGATATCAGGTATAATATGATGATAATGTAGTAAAATATGATAAGATCAGATGGTCATACCATTTGTGGTATTTATAGCCGAAGGTAGGTTTCCAAAGAGGTATGGCCGGCTGCAACAGTGTTCCTGTTCCACCAACAGTAGCCTACGCACGTGCCCTGCTGGTAGTTGGTGGGTAGGTAGCGGCTGATAGCGACCAGGCCTGCTGTATACTGTTCCTGTTCCACCAACTGACGGCTACGCACGTGGTATGGCAGTAGTTGGTGAGTAGGCAGCGGCTAATAGTGACATACAGTGCAGGAGCATGCTGCTCGCCATACTGTTGTCAATAAGCTGTCGTATCTTTAGTCAGATCCTTTTCCCATACCTCGTCAGGTACAGTACAGAAGATCTTCCTGTATCGTACGGACTGGCTTATTTGGGCGGGAGTATTCCCCCTCCCGCCCTTGTGCGGGATAGTTCCCGGCTTCGCTCATTCCTTCAGGTGACATTGAGTGAGAGCTAAGTGCCTTGTGCGTGTAGCCCTGCTGCGCGGCCTTCCCTGATGGCTTGTATCCGAGGCTGCGGGGACAGGAGGAGTCCTTCACCATCGGGAGGCATTTCCTGCGGGACCAGCTTGCGTACTGCGTGTAAGGACGTCACGTCTCTGAGCATGGTTGGTCCTGCGGATCCAGTTGGTTTCTGCGCAGACGTCCCTCTTCAAGGTGAGTCTTGCGGGTCCAACTAGGCTCTGCTGGGACCTACCTCTTCAAGTCCCCCCAGTCCAATGTTCTTCTCATGAGTGTTTAATAAAGTGAGGTGAACTTTTGGACTTTAAGCAGAGGGTTTTGAAAAGGGTTTTTTAAGGTTTTCCATGGGGATTCTTCCCGCGGAAGTCCTTGTCACTTGCAGAAATTCCCGAGTTTCCTGCTTGGTCTTTGGGTATGATGCGGGTAGGCTGTAACCGACGATAGGAGTACTCCTGGCGAGTGCCAGTGTGCTCTACCTGTCGATCAGTACCAGTATATCGTCAGGAAATTCATGCTTGAGTCTCTTGAGCCTGAGTTTCCTGAATCCCACCAGACTGTGTACGATGCCCCCAGTGGCAAGATCGGGGTATATGCTGCATTCTTTGTTTATGGGAACCTTAGGTTCCCATTGACAAAGTTTGTGTACCGTGTCTTGGAGAGGCACGGTGTGCACCTGACCGAGGTGCATCCGATGGCGATTGCCAAGGTCCGGCACTTCGAGTGGGTGTGCCGGATTCTGGGTATTGAACCCTACGTGGACCGCCTGATGACCTTCTATACTTGGAGGTGCGTCCAGGGGTGGTACACCCTGACAACCCGTATTAAGGGTTTGAAGATCTGCGTGACCGAGCGCAGTCTCCGATCGTGGAAGCGGGAGTTCTTCTACATTTCTGCCCGCGCCATTCCCATTGCCATGATGTTTAAGAAGGGGCAAGCGCTTCCGAGCCTTCACGCTTCCAGCTACCAGGAGGCGGAGTGGTTCGCGAAGATATCCCGGGTCCGATCTCCGGTTTACCGGTTTGCGGAATCCGGGATGGTGCTGCTGGGGATGAGCCGGGTATGGAAGGATGCGTCCCGGTTTCCCATCCTTCTCGAATACGGTTTGAACTCTATTCCTTATGGTATGTCTTGTCTTTCTTGCTGATACTAGTTTATTTTCTAACTGTTTCTTTTCTTTCAGAGGGGAATAATTTGGAGTCGCTCCTGTTCCCGCGGGAAGCTGACGGTCCCGTGCGGGTGGGCACTCGTGCTCTGGACGACAATGAGTTGCCCATCCTGGAGCAAACGGCGGATCGGTTTGTGGAGGTCTATCCGCCGGGCCAAGAGATCCTGAGCCACCGGCGGCCAGGTAAGGCGATATTCTATCCTCAACCCCTCAATGCTGTACCCGCTGCTGGAAATCCTTACATCCTGTCTTCTTCTGAGGAATCCGCAGATGGTCCTCCCCTTGTGCGGAAGAAGAAGGCTGCCGGAGGGAAGGGAAAGGAGAAGGTGGCCTCCACGGCTGATCCGGTGCTTCTATCTGACACCGAGTCAGATAGTGAAGAGGTGGCGGGGAACCCCGGTGGTGAGAAGACCACTGCTCCGGAGGCTACGACTGTTACCTCCGGAGAACCAATGACGACGACGGTGACCGGCGTCAAGAGACCGGCCCCATCGGGCTTGTCCCCGCCCCTCCGTACGTTCAGGCTCAAGAAAACCCGTAAGTACAAACATTCTTTTTGTAGATTTATCACTTCATAAATTTATTAACACTTATCTTCTTGTGCAGGCGTGGATGTTGACGCATTCCAGGGTGAAGTACCGAGTAGTACCTCTCCGCCGATGACGGTAGGCTTGGTCAGCCTACCTGAGGCGTCGACCCAGGCGCCTGCGCCTGGTCCCGCTGGTTCAGTTGCTCATTCTGAGCCGACTGTTCCAGCCGAGTTTACGCCACCGCCGGCCGTGAGTGCGATTTTTACGGCGTCCTTCACCGAGCCGGCGGTTACGATTGCTGCGGATTCTGCGGCAGCGACTGCGGCGGCTGCCACCATGCCCCCGCCACCGGCACCGATGGCCGGCCCATCAGGTACGCATGGGAGTACTCGCCAGTCCTTGCCACCTTCCCATCTGCCTGACCTTTTGGATGGGTTTCCTTTGGGTTCAGGTGATGGGTTCGGCGGTTATCGGCCTGTTATAGACCCTACAGGTGCGTAGGGTTCCTTTGGCCCTTTTTCACTTTTAATTTTTTTATCTTTTTCCTAACTGCTTTTTTGTTTTTTGCAGTGTCGGATTCCAATGAAGTGTATGTTCCTCGATGGAACATACGCCGAGGAACAACCCTTCGTACCCCTGTGGAGTGCGTGGACTGGGCTCGCCACGCTGCTCCTCATGGTGCGTTGAGGGAAGCCATGGCTAGCTACCAGGAGGGTAGGCTAACCAATGAGCTTCGGGTTCTCCAGGCCCGGATGCAGCCGCGCGTCGAGCTGCTTTGTCGTGAAAACGACAAGTTGAAAGCAGCTCGCGCCAAGGACGTATCTCAGGCGCGTGCTCTTCGGGAGGAGAACCAACGATTGACCGCAGCTGCTGCGGAGAAGGAGAAGGCTTTCAAGGCCCTCGAGGTTGAAGTTCAAGCGCGACTCGAGGCCCGCTCCAAGGCTGCCCAAGCTGTTAACGAACAGCTTCGGCTGGCTAAGGAGACTGCGAGGAACGCGACTGAGAGGGCTACCAAGGCTGAAGCCGTTGCTGAGCCTTTACGCATGGAGAACGAGGAGCTCAAGACCCAACTAGAGGCTCTCCAACGTGCTCATGATGCCTTGGCCATGGAAGATGCCAAGAAGCTCCAAGAGATCCTGGACCAGAGGGGCGTGCTTGACCACACCGAGCGGAAGCTTAAGGGCGTTGAAGAGGCTGCTGCAAAGGAAGTGCAACTTGCCAACCTCAATAAAAGCGAAGCCGAACGCGCCTGCACCCAAGCCCTGGTTGCCAAGGAATGGCTTCTTCGAGAAGCGTTGCCTCAGGTATTTTATCTTTACGTCTTCACGCTTTCCTTTGTACATAGAAAAGGTGTTTTGACACTTGTATTTTCTTTGTAGGTTGTGCATCGGGTCTTCTCAGAGACATCCTACGGCGATGCTATGAGCGCAGCCCTCAACGCTTCTCACGAGGATGGGGAACGGGCTGGCTTCCTGCTTGGTCTAGGGTTCGTTGAGAAAGGCTTCCCGCCTTCCAACTTCCCTTTGTACAATGTTGACACTGAAGCCATATATGACCAAGCAGTAAATCAATATGCTGCCTTCCCGCATCCAGTGGTGGAGAAGGTGAACCAAGTAGCTGCTGCTGATGATGGGTTAGCTGTCCTCAAAGCCTTCCTCGAACCGCCTCGTTCTTCTGATGGAGCGGGTCCAAGTGGAGGCGGCCCTGAGGCTTGATCCTGAAGATCCCTTCCCATTGCTAGGATAGTCTTGTACGGATGTATTTATTTTTCTTTTCGTAGGCGGGTAGTTACCCGGCCATTCTTGTAATAATTCATTTGTGAAATATTAATCTTTTTGCGTATAAGATTGTTATTTCCTTCTTTGGGTTCCTTGCTTTATAAACTTATGACTTGCATATTTAGTTTAAATTAGCAATTTTCCAAGTGTTTAGAATAAGTTAACCTGTTGAACGTGGTTGATAATGGGTTAAAGTTTTGCTTCCTCTTTCGTGATTGTGCGGTTAGAACCGTCACTTGCACTTAGTAGGATGGCTAAACTTTAACCTTCATCTGACCTGCGTGTAGGTTTTCCTCATCTTTTGAGGATAAGTTAACCTTTGAACGTGGTTGATAATAGGTGTGAAGTTTTGCTTCCTCTTTCGTGATTGTGCGGGTAGAACCGTCACTTGCACTTAGTAGGATGGCAAAACTTTACCCTTATCTGACCTGCGTGTAGGTTTTCCTCATCCTTTGAGGATAAGTTAACCTTTGAACGTGGTTGATAATAGGTGTGAAGTTTTGCTTCCTCTTTCGTGATTGTGCGGGTAGAACCGTCACTTGCACTTAGTAGGATGGCAAAACTTTACCCTTATCTGACCTGCGTGTAGGTTTTCCTCATCCTTTGAGGATAAGTTAACCTTTGAACGTGGTTGATAATAGGTGTGAAGTTTTGCTTCCTCTTTCGTGATTGTGCGGGTAGAACCGTCACTTGCACTTAGTAGGATGGCAAAACTTTACCCTTATCTGACCTGCGTGTAGGTTTTCCTCATCCTTTTTAAGAATTTTGTTTTTAACCGTTCGACGCGCAGTTGTCAATAGGTTAGTGTTCAGTTCCCTTTAATGATTCATGCGGATAGACCGGCACTTTCATTTAATGGGATAATTGAACTCTTCCCCTTCAACTGACCTGCGTGAAGGTTTGCCACGTTATTGGGTTCGTGCGGGTAGGACCGCCTTCCCACGCAACGACTTCACGTAATGTGAATGCCGTTACCAGTGTTGCATAGTTTAACCGTTCGACGCGCGGTTGTTGATAGGTTTTTATTCAGTTTCCTCGTTATGATTGGTGCGGATAGACCGGCACTTTCATTTTTAGGTGCTGAACTTTTTCCCCTTCAACTGACCTGCGTGAAGGTTTGTCACGTTATTGGGTTCGTGCGGGTAGGACCGCCTTCCCACGCAATGACTTCACGTAATTATGCGGTGAAAACCGGCATATTAGTGTTCAGAAAAGTATAAATGTAAAATCATCAGCTTCGATGTTCTTAAAGAGAATCATTTCCATTAGAAGTGGCTCTTGGCCTTTTCTTTACAAATTGGAATTGATTTACATGCAAACTGTGTAAATGAGCTCCCTTCCATGTTGGGATGGGAGTGCCATCGAGCCGATACGCACCTGGTTCGGGATCTCGTTCTTTACGCAGCATGTAGTCTTGATGTTGAAGCCAGAATTTTGCTTCGTGTTTTCCCCAGCTGGGGTTCTATACGCATCCGGCTGCTCAGCCTTTATTGCGCCACGAGGTGCGCGAGCGTCCCATCTCTGACAAATGCTTCGACCATGTCTTTTACGTCTGTGCATTCTTCAGTGTTGTGGCCTTTTGTTTTGTGAAAGTCACAGTATTTGCTCCGATCAGCATCGTGACGATGTCGGATTATTGGAGGCTTTGGCCACGGGAGCTCTTCAGTAGCGAATATCTCAGTGACGCTCTTGGTGAGTGGCGTCCATCTGGAGTTCCGGTGCGGATGTACATTATCCCTTCCGCCCAATCGATGTTGCAAGCCGGATGAGGTGTCAAAGTTTACCCTTGACTGCCAAATGCCTAGCTTCCGCTTTTTATTTAATCGGGCGGTGAGGACGTTGTCTTCTCTCGTTTTCTGAGTGTAGAGGTTTGTGCTCTGGGGGAGATCTCTACCCAGTTGCTTCTCCGTTTCCGCATAGCGTTTTGCTGCTGTCATGATGGCATCCCATGTGGATGGCATGCCATCTTTACCCGTTAGGGTGCGGATGAGCTCTGGGTCATGCGCGCCCTGGATGAAGGCAGCGCGAACAAGATCTTCGCTGATATTGCCCAAACTTAGCTTCTTTGAGTTGAAGCGAGTGATGAAGTTTGGCAGAGATTCATCTTCTTCTCGTATGCATTTGAGGATTGTCCATTGCTCCTCGGTATACTTCCGTTGCTGGCTGAAGTGTTGGCTAAACTTCTGCTGGAAGTCTGCCCAGTCGTAGATGTGGTTGACCGGTAGACGATCAAACCAAGCTCTAGCAGCCCCAACAAGCGTCATTTGGAACATGTAGCACCAGGTGGGTTCCGTCCAATTGCTGACGGTTGCCCCCGCTATGAACCTGTTCAAATGATCGTCTGGATCAGATATACCGTCATATGTGCCTATGTTAGGCATTTGTTTGGCACTCTTTGGGGCGATTGCTTCCGCAATGTCCCTTGCAAACTTGGACGTTCCTGCATTTGCAATGTTTGGTCTGAATGTTTTGGAGAAGTCTCGTGGACTTTCACCTGTGCTTTTTGGTTTGAAGGCTTGTCCAAAATGCCTTTTCGGTTGGGATTCCATTTCCTTACGCTTCCCTTTTGCCCTATGGCGAGGGTTCGCGTCGGAGTCGGATTCCTCCGAGTCATCCAAGTAATCTTCGAATTCGTCAGCCTGTTGGACGGAACGCAAGCGTTCGTCCAACTCAGCCTGGAATTCCTTTTGTCGTGCCTCCGCCCATGCCTTGACTTCATCGAGAGTTTGGCGGGGGAGTCTTCGTCTCTCAAGCTGGGTATCAGTGGATCCCAGTAGGCGATCATTTACTGCACTTGCCCCAGCTTGAGTAACTGGGGTAGTGTTCGTAAAATTTACTTCACTTGTCCCGGCTTGGGTAACCGGGGTAGTGTTTGTAAAAACTGTGTTACCGGTGTTCACCCCAGTAGCTGGGGTTGTGGTTACCGGAATTTCTCTAACCATCTTTTGTAGAAAGTTTGAAAAAACTGGAGATAAAGTTCTAGCTTTATGCATGGATGGCGCCAATGAAGAAACACTAACCGGACCCCGGGCAGATTACTGGTAACCTGGGGGTTAGATAGATGTTTCCCACGAGGGGTTAGACCCTTGGAAGATGGTTCTTCTGGTAACCTGCAAAACAGACACCGTGAGCTCGTCACTGAGAAGGGGGGGGGGGGTTCCTCCTTGTGACCACCCTCCGGCGTGAGAATCAGACTAGATTGCTCTTTAAATATAAAAGTATATTAAGAGATTGCTAGAGCAGATATCAGGTATAATATGATGATAATGTAGTAAGATATGATAAGATCAGATGGTCATACCATTTGTGGTATTTATAGCCTAAGGTAGGTTTCCAAAGAGGTATGGCCGGCTGCAACAGTGTTCCTGTTCCACCAACAGTAGCCTACGCACGTGCCCTGCTGGTAGTTGGTGGGTAGGTAGCGGCTGATAGCGACCAGGCCTGCTGTATACTATTCCTGTTCCACCAACTGACGGCTACGCACGTGGTATGGCAGTAGTTGGTGAGTAGGCAGCGGCTAATAGTGACATACAGTGCAGGAGCATGCTGCTCGCCATACTGTTGTCAATAAGCTGTCGTATCTTTAGTCAGATCCTTTTCCCATACCTCGTCAGGTACAGTACAGAAGATCTTCCTGTATCGTACGGACTGGCTTATTTGGGCGGGAGTATTCCCCCTCCCGCCCTTGTGCGGGATAGTTCTCGGCTTCGCTCATTCCTTCAGGTGACACTGAGTGAGAGCTAAGTGCCTTGTGCGTGTAGCCCTGCTGCGCGGGTGGCCTTCCCTGATGGCTTGTATCCGAGGCTGCGGGGACAGGCGGAGTCCTTCACCATCGGGAGGCATTTTCTGCGGGACCAGCTTGCGTACTGCGCGTAAGGACGTCACGTCTCTGAGCATGGTTGGTCCTGCGGATCCAGTTGGTTTCTGCGCAGACGTCCCTCTTCAAGGTGAGTCTTGCGGGTCCAACTAGGCTCTGCTGGGACCTACCTCTTCACTAACCATAGTATATATGTTCCTCCGATCCATTTAAGGCGTTCTTCGCTTAAAAGAATGTTCAGATTTTCGATTTATATATATGTACCTTCACAACAATTTATCTTAAATATACAAATTCTAATAATATATAATTTGTCATCGCATGCTCATCCGGGTTGTCAATCAAGTCTCGGATCAATAATCAAACACCAACTAAACGAATAACCTTCATTTATATTAATCATAAAATCTAACTCTAAAAACTTATTACAATCCTCAAACCCTAACTCGGTTTAACTCTTGATTAACCCTAACTCGGTTACATCCAGATGAACCCTAACTCGGTTACATCTCGTGTGTGTCTCTAGATGAACCCTTAACTCGGTTACACCTCACACCACCCTAATGTTTAACCATAACTCGGTTTATATAGAGTAACCTAACTTGCTAGCCAAGACATTACCAAATATAATAAAACCCTAATTATTGGGTTGGGCCTTACACTTGGGCCAAACAACGACCCAACAATCACCTCCGCAATAGTTGTACCCGAGTCACCCGACTCACCCCCTAATTTCCTACTTGAAATTGGCGGGTCTTCAACTTCACGCTTGTCATAAGTCTATTGATTCTCCCATGGCTTTTCATGATCTCTTGCAATGTTCTTTCGGCTCCACTTGGCTAGAAGACACACTTGCTTTATTTGATCATTAGACGCCTTCCCTTGGGCTTGATTCACTTTCTTGATCACGTTTTTAGTTTCTTGAACTCTCTTCTTTGGACTTTGAATTTTAGAACTTGGATCTTTGATTGGAATCTGACTCGTAACCGGCTCGTCTTCTTTCAGTCCAATTCTTTGAAGATCCCTACCTGCAAAATTCTTCATTCCAATGATAGCTCGTTTACCGGGACTTGTTATCTTGAGACTGATCTTGTACAATCGATTCTTGGTCCTTGTCACCTTCATCAAAAGCTTACATGTATCATCTTTAATGGTTAGCAAATTATGCTTCATGTGAATCTCGCATTCACCTTCCGTTGCTTGACCAAGACTTATGATATTGCACTGTAGGCTCGGGATGTAGTAGACATCGGTCAACAAACGTTGCTCCCCCATTTTTCGTTCAATTAAGACCGACCTTTTTC
The DNA here is from genome assembly GCF_021521415.1 of Bidens hawaiensis. NCBI lineage: Eukaryota > Viridiplantae > Streptophyta > Magnoliopsida > Asterales > Asteraceae > Bidens > Bidens hawaiensis. Next base: position 34,576 of record NW_027506673.1, read on the forward strand.
CCAGAATATCAATACAAGATTCATCTCCGAACTTCGCCGTTCCCGTGACTTGTTCATTCAATATATAAAAATACGATTTATTACCCGTCATGTGATTCGATGCTCCGTTGTCGAGATACCAAACATCTTTCTCCACCGCCTCGGTTTCGAAACGCTTTGGAATCACACCATCTTCATTCAGAAAAACCATTTTATGATCACCTTTTATCATAAATAAACTTGGATCAAAATTATCAATTTTGTTCAAATTAGATTCTTCCTTTTTCTTCATACGTTCCGGACACCAAGACGCAAAGTGACCGAACTCATCATAACGGTAACACTGAACCTGTGACATATCCTTCCTTCTCCATTGACGATCCTTTATTCTTCTTTGACCCATATACCTTGACCCACGATGTTGACCATCTCGGTTTTCACAACCATCTTGATCCTCATCCTCTCGGTCTTGACCTCCAGTTTCCCGGCCTCTTCTACGTCCCTGTGAACTCGGCCAAACTTTACCTCAGCTACCGGACTGATCATACGACTTCCCTTTGTAATTACTTTTTGTCCGATTGAAAAGTAACTGGCCTTGTTAATTTGAAGCGCGTTCTCTCCCTCGTAGACGTTTCTCAAACGCCTTAAGTCTTCCAACAGCATCTTCAAACCTCATACTATCAAGATCAACCATTTGCTCAATTGAGGCTACCAAGTTGAAGTATTTATCTGGAACCGTGTCAGGTAACTTTTACACCAATACATCTTGCTCGAATACGTGACCAAGACCTGTTGCCTTTGAAACCATACCGGTTATTTTTCCCGCTAACTGATCAACAGTCTCGTCTTCCGCCATCTTGAGTTTCTCAAATTCACTTTTCAACGTAAGCAGTCGAGCCTTTTGAACTCGCTCGGCCCTAACAAACTGTGATATTCGGGGAAAGGGTCGGTCTTAATTGAAGGAAAAACGGGGGAGCAACGTTTGTTGACCCAAGAAAAAAAATAATTATAAACCAACTTGTTAAAATTATTTTGGTGAAATTCTTGTCACCAAAGCAAGCCCACTAGATGTTGAATTATTTTTTTATTTTCTCTTTCATAACCAACTGTCACAATAGAGAACTTGTTCTTTAATTGCAAAATAACTTCAACAAAAATAAACAAACTAGCACGTTTCTTTCGTCCAAGAAAAAATAAGCAGCCACGAAACCGGAAACCCTTCCCAGATCCGATTTCCAAAACCCCAAAAAACCGGAATCCTATTCTTCTTCTTAAGACTATTGCCACTGCCGGAACATACCGAGCAACTTGTCACCGCCTGTAGCCGGTTCGACTAATCCTGCTACAGATTCGAAACTCCCCGTTGGTTCTTTCGATTGTTGTTGTCGGACAACAAAAACCACAACCCGCCAAAACTGATCCTACTTACTTGCTTGTGAAAAGAATCTCTGATTCGAAAACCCAACTTGGTTCCGATAAGAGCCGATTGATAGCTTCTCCTCAAGCCACCAGTCACCGCCACCGATATCCGATTATCGATATCTTAACTTGGCTTTGATACCAATTCAAGTCCCGGATCGATAATCAAACACCAACTAAACGAATAACCCTCATTTATATTAATCAGAAAATCTAACTCTAAAAACTTATTACAATCCTCAAACCCTAACTCGGTTTGACTCTTGATGAACCATAACTCGGTTACATCTTGTGTGTGTCTCTAGATGAACCCTTAATTCAGTTACACCTCACACCACCCTAATGTCTAACCATAACTCGGTTCATATAGACTAACCTAACTTGCTAGCCAGGACATTACCAAATATAATAAAACCCTAATTATTGGGTTGGGCCTTACACTTGGGCCAAACAACAATTGACCCAACAGTCAAGGGTTTTGGCATGTATAATCTTTCCAACGGGAAGTCTTAAGTTCAAACCAACGACCGTATGTCATTAAAAGGGAGAGAGCACCACTATTCTAGACTTCTAGGATCGAACATAGGGAAAGGTTGCATGCATGGTAATTGTTATGACTCTTCGGGAAATACACCTCTGCCACCCAGCTCATATAAAATTTCATAAATAGGGGCAATTTCATATATACTCTTACATATATTGAAAATATTATATATAACCACACAAAACTAAAAATATCATATATGCCCTTACAAAGTTATTAATATATCATATATACTCAATTCATTAAAAATAATTTAAAAGATCACCATATTACCCTGGTTCGATTAGATATGATAAAGAGTTCACATTGTAGACCCTTCGACGTTTTAAACCTTCAAACTGTTTGAAATTTTGAAGAAGTAACGAGTGGCGATTTGATTGTTGTCAAAGACAAGAAACATCGATCAAAATTAAAATAATAATATATGGTATAAACGCAATATGTAGTGGAAAGAGATAGAATGGTCTATTGATTAACAAAGCATATATAAAAGTTAAAATTTTATAAAATAACAGTAAAATGGTCATTTATTAAATTTTTATTAATGAATGTGGGTGTATATATTACTTTAACTGTTTTATATGGGCATATATGACATTTTAATTATTTTAAAAGGGCATATATGATATATTAAGGTTTTTTTGGGTATATATGATATTTATAATGTTTGTAAGGGTATATATAAAAATTAATCTATAAATAAAATAGTAATTAAGGAATCAAATTAACAACAGTTTGGTAACATTTACTGAGATCTAAAACAATTAAATTCCATTCCCTTAATTCATCGTAAACATTCCTCATTCACGTCTCCTCAAAGGTGAATAAGTGTTTTTCCTTAGTATTATTATATACTAGCAAAAGTGCCTGCACGTTGCTGCGGGTTCATGCAAGTTATCTATTCGTATTCATTTTTAGTGTTGGTGTGGTGTGTAATGGGTTATCAGTGTGAGCAAGTTTCCGCGTGTGCATATGATTTGTTGGATTTTTTTAGATGGGGGATGCACACTAAAATATTAGCGTATGCATATACATTGGATACATTGTGTTTTGTGAAATAATTGTTCATAAAGTAGGTTGTATGGGTTTTATGAATTTTAATCCCCAGATGAAAGGAATGCTCAAATAAAAGTCACTAAGTTGTCGGTCAATGAATTGTAAAAAGGGAAGTGATATACATGATTTGATTGTGCACATGCATACTGGCATATGCATATATATATATATATATATATATATATATATATATTGGATCGATGGTGTTATAAAATAACTGATACTTAAGTTCTAAAAATAAAAAAAATATAACTGGAGCATCACAAACTGACAAGTAGCAATGCGATGCGAATTAAGAAAACGATACAACATTAACAAACTTAAATAAGGGGAGAGACAAGGGTCGCAATGAAGACTTCCCCCTTGTCGCTAGTAGACTAATTAATTTAGTAGGCACGCCCTAGCGGTTGACGACCACAATCTCATATAGTTTTGTTGTGCTAGCCATAGGAAACCGTTTTCTGTTTGTAACGCAATAGGTAATGGGGATCCACGAGTGCAAGGATATTGGTGAGATTGCAGGGGTTGTGAACATGGGGATCCACTTATCTCGGAGTACGGATCCCAGGTTGATTGATATGTTGTTTCTTCCCTGAGTTAAGAGCATCTGCAAGGAGTTGTCAGTGTTTCCCAAATGGGGTCCTAAAACTTTATTTTGATGGAACACGATAGAAGACTATCTCTTTAACTTGTTCTGTTATCGTGTTTAATATCAGCGTTTGTAAACACAGACTAAGCCTCCGAAACGACGAAGGGAAACACATGTTGACATAGAGTTTCGTTCCACACAGAAGTCATTCTTGCATAATCCTTCTTCGTGTTGAAGGGTATTTATGTCCATGTTGTTGTTGTGTTGAATATATGTGTCCTGTAATAAACTCATGACACGTTTAATATGCAAAACTCTAATGGCCATTGTAATCTCAAAGGGTCTGTGATGGTGCTACAAAGGAAATCGAATTCATTTGTTGTTATGCGTTTTTATGTTATGGTTGTGAGGTTCTAGAGAACCAACTACTTGGTTTGTAGCAACGTATGACATAACGGGTCATCCAAGTGTTCAGGTATATTGGTGGCCATGGTGAGTGGTTGGATGGGGAAGCGAATTATTGAAATCTGATTGAGGGCTATAATCAGCTGTTTCCTTCAATCGGATAAGAATACCAATCATTCTTGGGTACCAATGCATTGGTTTAATCTCATAAATCAAAACCTTAGTTGAACCCAAATGTTGTGTTGTGATGCTTCAAAAGCAAATAAGTGGTTTATCTATTCACTCTCATGTATTGTTAGTGCACGGTTTTGCGTCTTGATTCTTTGTATTTATCGTTAACGTATTTGTCGTTTTGTTTAATGTAATAAACAATTAATTTATCTTGTTAGTTCGTTAATGTAATGTCTAGTTCGCTAAGGATGTTTACCGAACTAAGACTTAAGTTATTATCCCTCCTGATTCGGTAATGATGTTTAACGAATCAAGGGATGATTCGTTAAGTTTATTACTTCGTAATGTATGTAACGAAGTGGGCTCTAGTTCGTTAGGGGATGTTAACGAACTAATCCCATCTTCTATTTATAGGTGAACACCGTTCACGTTTAATTTAAGTTTTGAGTTAATTAACGAAGTGCTGCCCAAACTCTCTCTCAATTCTTCATACTGATAATATTAATATACAATCAATACAAAGAGATATATAACGTATTAACTATAGATCTATAGCAATCATGAACTAGATCCTAATATAGGTTAACTTATATACGATTCAGATCTACGATCTGTATTAAGTTAGGATAATCAATGAGATCAAACTAGTGGTATCAGAGCTTTCGGTGCTCTTTTTCTAGTGATTTTGAGTTTTGATTCGTTATTATAGACAATTAATTGTTATATTATGATAATTTTGTAATTCGATTTGATTTTGATCGATTTGAGGTTAAATTGTATTAAGTATGACGGAATTGGATTGGATTTGAGTTGGTTAAGGTATTGGTAAGATACTGTGAATTGGAATTGTGGTTTGAATTGAGTTTGGATTGATTTTGATGTGGATCTGGTGTTAGACGAAACAGAGGATTAGTTTTGGTGTAATTGGATAAACGAGATATGTTAATTGGTTACGAGGATTGGCGATTTGGTTTCGTGTGGTGATAACGAGTAATTTGGTAGTTGATTTGTGTTATTTGGTTGAGAATTGAACGTGTATTACACATCTGGGTCTTTGGGTTTGTGTTTTTCATTTCCAGATTTCTGGAAATCTTCGTTGAAGATTTGAAGATTTGAATATGAGGTTGATTTGCTATCAAATTCTCATTGATTCATTATTATATTTCACCCATTGGCTATGAGTTCTAGTTGATTCGTTACCCATTCGCTATGAACTATAGTTGATTCGTGTAATCAGTTTGTTAATCTATCTGATTCGTGTTCACAAGTTTGTGTGACACGTGTCCACCTTGGAATTTGTGTTATAACAACCTTTGCCACGTGGCATTAGGTGTCAGAGTTTATTACAAACAGTTGTAACAACCTGATTCGCTATAGTTTGATTCGTTATCAACTGTAGCTGGTTCGTCATCTTATTTCGCTAAGCTTATCTTAGTGATTCGTTATAGAAAATACTCTAATTCGCTAAGCTTGTACTTTTTGATTCGCTTAGTTAATTCGCTTACTCATTCGTTTACCATTGTATTCGTTAATCATAAAATTCTAATTGTTACATGATAAACCTTAACTTCGTTAAGATTTGATTCGTTGATCACTGTTCACAGTTCGCTAAAACTGTTTACAGTTCGATACAATTCACTGTTCACCATTCGTTAACCTTATTCTTCACAAGTTATCCTTGAATTTTTGAAACTTGTCAAAAATGGCTGGTATGTATGCACTATCCTCATAGAATATGTTAATGCAACAAATGTTGCAACTTGATACCGAGATAGTTTCACATTCAAAATGTCCAAGATTGATGAAGTTTAGTGACTTTACCAAATTGGAACCTCGGTTTCGTGCTCATCTAGGATTAGTTCATCCTGACTGCACATATTGTTTAGATGAAGTTTATACCGTTCCCATGATTGGAGATGAAACCATAGGCTTCACACCTAAAGCTATATCTCAATATTCATAGGAAGAGAAGAAAGCATTAGAGATAGAAACAAAAGCCTATTCTACTCTAACCATGGCTTTACCTGAAAATATCTTTCACCAAGTGGGTAGTATAAAAATCTGTGCCTCTTTGTTTCAACATATCCGAATGAGAAGTTTGGGAAACATGGCTGAAAGCAAAAAGGTTATGCTTAAGTTTCAATTCATAAACTTTAATTTACTTAAAGGTGAGACGGTTGAAGAAATGACAACGAGATTCAATCATCTGATTACAGAAATGGATAAAATGAAATTGGAGGTTTCTGAAGTTGATAAGATTGATACTATTAAGAGTGCACTACCAAGTTCGTCCTCTACTTTCCTAATGGTATTAAAAGAAAACAGTTATTTCAATGAATAATTGACTGCAAGTGAGCTTTTACAAAAGATTGAAGCTCGTGAGTATGATCTCAAGTGTCAAAAATCATCCAAGGAAAGTCAAGATCCTGCTTTCTATGGTGGTAGCATGCCTTTAAGTTCAACCATTTCACCGATTACTGCTTTTCTTACACAGAATGCTAAAGAAAATGAAACAACCATCTATAGTGATCCTAGAGCTTGTTTTTATACTGCTGGTAACTATGGATCACCAAATGTTTCTACTGGTTCAGGAAGTTCATTCACTGCAAGTCAATATGTTTCACCTCCAAATGTCAACATGAAAGAAGCTGAACAAAATTTTGCTTTTCTATCAGCTTTCATGACGTCTTACGAAAATATGGTGAATAGCAAGATTGTCACTAGTAATCTAACTGATGAAGATTATGATCAGATTGATCCAGATTACTTAGAAATCATAGATTTAAAGTGGAAAATGGCAATGATTGTTCGTAAGGTGAAAAGGTTTATGCAAAGAACTGGAAAAGATATTCCTTCCTTGAACAAGAAATTGGGATTTGACAAGTTAAAGGTGAAATGTTACGATTGTCAAGAATTCGGGCATTTTGCAAAAGAATGTGACAAACCGAAAAAGGAGTATACTGGTCCTCGTTGTCAAAATCAAAATTCTTCAACAACACGAGGTAATGATGCTGAGAAGAAACCATCAAGTTCTGGGTCACAAGCAATGTTAGCTGATGGAAATGATTGGTTACAACGACTATTGTGTAATGATAATCAAGCTAATTTCGCTTTGTTTGGGTTGACTCAAGATTTTCATGATGCTAGTGGAAGTGAGGTTTCTTCTGATAATGATTCTGGATCTGATTCTGATGACTCCTGTGACAAGCCTACAACTGTTTTTGCGTGCATGGCTAAGATCAATGAGGTTAGACATTCTATTTCTGCTACATCATCGGTTAAAGTAAATTGTGTTGAATGTGAATCTAACAAACCTAAGTTAGAATCATTAAAGAATCACAATGATAATTTAGTTAGAGAAATTGCTTCACTAAAAGATACTTATCGACAATCTCTCGAATCTCAAATGTAATCTCGTGAAAAGATTGAAGCATTGTTGACAAGTAACCATGATCTCAAAGCTGAGTTATCTGTGAAAATGACAATTAATGACCAAAAGTTTCAAGAAATCTTGAAACATCGTTCAAAGATAACCGAGCTTGAGAATGAGGTTCTTGAGTTAAAAAACAAATTGGGTAAATTTCGTAATTCATCTTTTCTGTTTAATGAAATTATTGAAGTATCTGTAAAACAAAAAGATTCAAAGAAAGGCATAGGTTTTGTTGAAATTCCTCCACCGTTTCACAATGATTATAAAATTAATTCTTTTGCTCCTACTGAAGAAGATGTTATCGTTAAAGAACCCATGATTTCAGAAAATCCTAAACTCAGTAAATCTGAAACTGTTAAAACCCAATTTGCTCCTCAAAAATCTCATGTTCAAAGCAACAAAGCCTTTGATGAAAATGTTGACAAAGTTATCATCGAGGATGTGTTCGAACCTGAAATTATACACAAGAATAAGAATATTCCAAGTTCTAATCACATACTTTGTGAACCTCATGAATTTTAAGAGGCTGTGTATGGTTCGCACACAACTAAGGTGAAACAAGATGCTCATGTTAATGTCAAACCAATGAAGGCTAAGAAATCAGAGAAACCCAAAATCTCTGACGAGGATTTGTTGCGTTTCATAAATCCTAATGCATCTAAGCCTTCATATGCTCATGTGTTTAAGTTAAAGGGAATTGACACGATGTTCAATGAGAAAGACATTTCAATAAGTATCAGTAAACTTGAACTGATTGAGAGTGTGTTTCACAATGAAACCTCCAAGATTCGTGAACTTGAACGTTTGTATGCTCAAGCGAAAACATCAATTTCATCTGATCCATTGACTAAAGTAAAACAAGTTTTAAAACAAGCTAAGAAAGTTCAATTTGTGAAGTCAATTGGGACAGATACGTTGAAAAGCTTTTCAAATTGTTATAATTTAGATTTTTACTTGAAAAAGAAATCTGAATTATATGATGATTTTTTTAAGAGCATGACCAAAAATGTGAGTCATCATTCATCATCTTTGTCACATGTTCCAACTAATTCTCAACATCATCATGTTGACATGCGAAGCTGTTTCCTTTGCGGTCAACAAGGTCATGTAGTAAGAAATTGTGGCCAGAAGAATATTCAGAATCTTCACCCTTTTATCAAGGATCATTCCAAACCGGTTCCTTTGGTAAAAGAGATTCTGTAACGACCTGTGTCGTATGCTGATGATACTCATATTATGTTCTCTAATGTACATCCTCGAAAAGTTGTTCATGTGAATGAAACTCATGGTTCCGTTTAACCTAAGTTTATTCCAGCTGAACCGTTATGAAAAAATGTTAATTCAAATGTAGTTCAAGCTGCGTATCTAAGACGGAAGTCTAAGAAACCTGTAACTTATTCTCAGGTTGCTGAACAACAATTGAATGCAACTAAGTTTAACTTTTCTCAAGAAAACCAAAAGGTGCCCAAGACTGAGGCCTGGGGTGCCTTTTTGAACTAATCATTTTCTTTTGTGTGTAGGGTATATCGAAGACCATCTCTGGTGAAAACTGGATTATGGATAGTGGATGTTCTCGTCATATAACTGGAAATCTCGACCTCTTAACATATGTAAGAAATATTCAAGGGGGTTATGTGGCGTTTGCTGGGAATTCTGGGGGTATGATTACACAAGAAGGTGATGTTTCGAATGGGCATATTACTTTTGAGAAGGCTAACTATTGTGATAAAGTGGACCATAATTTATTGAGTGTGTCGCAAATATGTGATAAGCAATACACTATAGTATTTACAGATAAAGAGTGTCTGATTTTAAAACCGGGTTATGTGATTCCTGAGGACATGGTTGTCATGCGATCACCTCGATCTAATGATATTTATGTCTTGAATATAAGTTCTAAAGTATCAACATCAATCGAAACATGTTTTGTCTCGAAAGCAACCGAGAAAGATTCTATTCTATGGCATCGTAGAATGGGTCACATACATGTTAGAAAGATGAACTATCTCATGGCTAATGACTTAGTTGAGGGCGTTTCATTGAAGAACTTTAAATTATCCGATCACTGTGTTGCATGCAAGAAGGGCAAACAGAAAAAGAAACCGCACCCATCTAAGTTATTAAATTCCATTGATACTCCTCTTGAACGACTTCATATGGATTTATTCGGTCCAGTAAATCGTGCGAGTATTTCTGGAGATTGGTATTGCCTAGTTGTTACTGATGATTATTCACGATAGTCATAGGTCTTGTTTATGATCTCAAACGATCAAACATCGGTTCTTGTTCAAAACCTAATCACTAAGATCGAATCACTATACAAACAGAAAATGAGGAGAATTCGAAGTGACAATGGTACTGAATTTAAAAATACTGTATTGGATTTCTTTTGTGTTCAAAAAGGAATACACCGAGAATACAGTGCTCCATATGTACCACAACAGAACGGTTTAGCTGAAAGAAAGAATAGAACATTGATTGAAGCTGCTAGAACGATGCTTGCTGATTCAAAGCTTCCAGTCCAGTTTTGGAATGAGGCGGTGAATACTGCTTGTTATACTCTCAATCGAGTTCTAACTGTTAAAAGACTCAAAAAGACCAGTTATGAACTATTGAATAATCGTAAACCTAATTTTAAGTATTTGGAACCATTTGGGTGTCCTTGTACTATGTTGAAAAAGGATGTGGGAAAGTTTGATGAAAAAGCCATTGATGGTTATTTCTTGGGGTAGGCGTCACCTAAGAAACGAGTGTTTAACTTTACATCTGGTTGTGTTGAGGAATGGTATCATGTGGATTGTCAAAAATATACCACACCTCCTCAAGGAAAAGGTCCAGACTGGATGTTTGACTATGATGGCTTATTTAATTCATTTACTCCAACGACCGATCATCCAGATGAAGATTTATTTCGTGCTTATTTTGAAGAACATTTGGAAATTCCAAGGTTTGCAATTTCAAATGATATTGAAGCTCCAATTTTTGCTCCAACTGAAGAACCTGATAATGAGTCTCCTATTCATTATGATAATGCTTCTACTTCATCTAATGATAATGCTGTTGAAGATCAAGTTATTGAACTTGATAGTGATGTTTCATCTCCTGAATTGGGTGAACATTACCCTAATTTATTTGAAAATGTTGCTGATCCTGAGAATTCTACTCTCAAGATTCATAATTACCATCCACAAGAGAACATTATTGGAGAACTTGATGTAGGAGTTCAAACACGGCATCAAGTTGCTTCATCAATTGAAAATAATGTTCTGTGTGCTTATGCTGATTTACACTCATCTGGGATTGTGAATCTTGCTAAATTCACTTGTTTTCTATCCCAAGTTGAGCCAACGACTCCTCGTGTGGCACTTCAAGATCCCTCTTGGGTAGAAGCCATGCAAGAAGAATTACAGCAATTTGCACGTTTGGGTGTTTGGGATCTTATCGACAAACCTGCTACAGTCAAGAAGGCGATTCCGACTAAGTGGGTATATAAGTGTAAGAAAGACGATCATGGGGTAATTGTGAGAAACAAGGCACGTTTAGTAGTGCATGTTTTTCATCAGCAAGAGGGTATTGACTACACTGAAGTATATGCTCCAGTTGCAAGATTAGAGTCGATTCGAATCTTTCTTGCATATGCTGCTTACAAGAATATTAAAGTTTATCAAATGGATGTCAAGAGTGCTTTTCTCAATGGTGAACTTCATGAGGAAGTGTTTGTTTTACAGCCTCCAGGTTTTGAAGATCCTGATTATCCTGACTGTGTTTACCGATTAAACAAGGCATTATATGGTCTACATCAAGCCCCGAGAGCTTGGTATGGCACGCTCACCGACCATCTGACGGATAATGGTTTCAGACGTGGAACTATCGACTGCACTTTGTTTTACAAAAATATTGGTGAAGAAGATCTTCTCCTCGTTCAGAATAATGTTGATGACATAATCTTTTGGTCAACAAACGACACGTTGTGTAAGGAATTCGATAAATCTATGCAAACCAAGTTCAAGATGAGTTCGATGGGAGAGATGAATTTCTTTTTAGGGTTGCAGGTTCATCAGTCTGTGAAAGGAATCTTCATTCATCAGACAAAATATGTGAATGATGTCTTGAGCCGATTCAAGATTACTGCCGGAAAAATCCCTTCTACTCCTCTTCCCGTGGGTCACAATTTATCACCGGATGAATTGGAGGATACCGTTGATCCGACCCTCTATCGTGCTATGATTGGTTCTTTAATGTATCTAACTGCTTCTGGACCCGACATAATGTTTGCTGTTTGTTTATGTGCTAGGTTCCAAGCTAGTCCCCGAGTGACTCACCTGGCAGCGGTCATGCGTATTCTTCAATATCTGAGGGGAAATCCTGACATCTGGTTATGGTACCCTAAAGATGATAATTTTGATCTTACCGCTTATTCAGACTCAGACAATGGATGATGCAAGATCAATTTCAAGTCTACCACAGCGGGATGTCAATTCTTAGGAAGCCGACTTGTTTCCTGGTAGTGTAAGAAGCAGACAACGGTCTCCACTTCAACCGCTGAAGCTGAGTATGTTGCAACCTCGAGTTGCTGTTTCCAGGTTTTGTGGATACAACAACATCTTCGCGACTACGGTTTGAAGTTTCTTACTACTCCCATTTTGATTGATAATTCTGCTTCTATTAGTATCACCAAAAATCCCGTACAACATTTTAAAACGAAACATATCGAAATTCGATATCATTTCATACGGGATTGTTATGAAACGAAATTAATTGACCTTGAGAAAGTACATACTGATTTTCAGAAAGCCGATCTATTTACCAAAGCCTTTGATAAAACACGCTTTAAATTTTTGCTTGGTTTAAATGGATTGAAGACCCTTGCTGATATCCTGAAACAAGGATAATTATGTTTCTTTTCTGTTAATTTTTTATTTCTCATTTTATTTTGTTTTTAGGTTTTAGGGGGGGGGGGGATATTAGAAAATACAAAAATATTATGCTTTTCGTTTGTATAGATAAAATCCAAAAATATTAGAAAACTTTGAAACTTCAAAAATATTGTGATCTTTCCTGTTTTTAATATTTTAAAAATCAAAAAAAAATTTAAAACTTGAAAAGACAAAAAGATTGTGTTTTTCAGTTTGTACAGAAAATTTTGATAAAGTCAAAAAGAATGTGAATTTCCGGTTTATAAAGAAAAATCCGAAAAGACAAAAAGATTGTGTTTTAAGTTTGTAAAGAGAAAAATCAAAAAGATTTTCGCTTATGTTCGCTGAAAATTATGTCATTTGCTTCTATTTTGAAGGACATATACTTGTATATGTTTGGTCCTGATAATTTCTTGTAAATATTCAGGTTAGCCATTTACCTGACAAATGGAAAGTACTTGGGGCGTTCGTTAAGCTTTCTACTTTATTTTTCGCTGAAAATTTTATCAGTTATTTAAGTTTGTGGAGCATGCTTGCATGTTTTGGTCCTGTTTTCTACTTTTAGATGGATAGGATAGTCATTTATATATAGACTCAAAGTAACTGAGGCGATTAAATTCATTTTGTTTTATGCTCCTCAAAATTTTGAGTTTTTGAAGCAAAAAAGAGAAAATGATAGTACATTGATTATTAGACCCCAAATCCAGAAAGAAATAAGCTTAAAAGACTGAGTGCTTAATCATTTGTGCCTTGATAGGTCTTAAACAAGCTGTTAGAGTAAAGTAAGTGATATAAACCTAAAGAAAGGCCAAATTGAAAGAGGTGTTTGTCTCTAGCAAAAGTCTCGGTGAGGATGGCAGAAATGAAATTACCGGTCATACTCAAGCCTTATAGCTGTTGATCTCCCAAAAATATAATAAAGCAAATAACAAGCGTTAGGATTTTGGACATTGTGAGTCTTTATGCGGCTTAACCATCTGTGTATTCATAAACATGAATATTTCATTCGCTTTTAGAGCAAACCCAAAGTCATTAAACTTGATCACTGCTGTACTTTGTAAAATCCAAACTACTGACTTGATCAAAATCCGTTGTTAGTCATACAATTGTTCCTTCCTTGCGCGCATCTCAATACCAAGAAACGGACCCTAGGGGATACAATGTATGTAAGCCGACAGATGGACTCGTGCATACTCATTCACAATAAAAGAAACTTGATGCATTGCTCAAAATTATAAATTTCACAATTGGTATTCAAAAATTTTGATCAACACTATAATGGTTTAAGTCAAGCTGGGGTGATTTAGCAAAAAATCAAATTAAGCTTGAACCGAGATTAGGGGCTGATAGTTTCTGATATTCTGTGCGCTAATTGAACCTAAATCATATCACAAAAATTCTTGAAGGCTTGTTATAACAATATCAATGACCGACTTAACGCCAGTCATAATATCGCTGAAATATAAAATTGTGATGGAAGGATATTTTAGTCAATATGATTCTCTGCTCAAACTCAACAAAAACACAAAAATATGTACTGCTTTTGAAATATCATAGAAAGACACAAAAAGATTGTCTATTTTCTAGTTTGGATATTTCTGTGAATACATTCTTTATTTTTTACAAAATACCAAAAATATTTTATATTTCATTTTTACATATTATTTAAGGGATATTTTTTAATGAACGTAAAAATGAATTTAAGTTATTTGGTTATCGAGATAACGGGCCTCTGTAATTTTAGTAATTTATTCTTATCTAATTCATTTATTTATTTAATTATTTAAGTTAAAATTAAATAGTATATGATTCATTAATTATAGATAACGAATTAAGTGTTGTTTTAACGAACTACAATCTAGTTCGTTCACCTAATTCGCTTCCGCACTCTGTAACGAAACAGCTCTCGTTCGTTATACATTCTTAACGAATCAAGACACGATTCATGTCTTATTTGTTACTTTGCAATAACGAATTGCAATAACGAATTGCCTGATTCGTTACTTTAAAATTCAAAGAATCTCTTAATTCGTACATAGGGTACATTGGGTAGCGTGTAACAGTATAAAAGACAGGTTATACGAACCGTCCTTCACTATTCACCCTTCTTCCTTATTCCTAAAGACACCCTGTTCAAATTTTCTCTGATTTTTTCGACCTTCGAAATTCGAACTTTTGAATACATCAGTGTGTTGCTAGGGTATAGATGATCACTTCTATGTGATTTTTGTCAAAAATGACGTTGTGTTGATAGACTAATTATGTAATTTTTGTTATAAGGGTTTTACGAGTTTGAAACTCTGTGCAATCGATGCTATACTGTATTAATCTAGATTATTTTGTTATCATTATGATTGGAATGTGATTCCGAGACCCTTGGTGGACTTTAATCAAGGTTTGATTCTTGTTTGCCGGGTCGATTGAATGTTTATGTTTTCGGGGGTTTATACTCTGTTAAAACTCCGAGTACACTTAAATTATTACATGGTGTTGAGCCTCAATTTCAACACCGTGTGCTTCGTATTGTATTTCCGAGATCACTACGCATGTTGATTCGGTTATCAACAAGGATTATGGATTAATCGATACTGGTTTCATATAGTGACTTTCAGTGTTCTTAATCGAATTTTGACTTTGACTATGAGAGTCAAAGATTAAGTCTTTATTTACCATTCGTTAACCTTAGCGAATTGGAACTGCTGCGTGTCCAATTCGTTAAGGAAGTACACGAATTAGATCAGCGAATCATTTTTCCAACGAATCAAATGTGGATTCGTCAAATTTGGAACGAACTGGAAATTAGTTCGTTAATATTTATAGTTAATTCGCTGTGTCTATTTCGTTAACATATTTACCTGATAGCGAATCAATTGATTCGTTACATGTGTGTAACGAATCAGATTGATAATCACACGAATGACATTTCATTTTACATTAATTAATTACATTTAATTAACTTTTGTAATTAATAAATTATTCCAACCGTCTAAACGCGTCGATATATCGATTACACACGACATATAAAATTAAATACACCATCTATTAAATACACACGACATAAGTGCTAAATGTATATTACACCTTCACATTCTTATACTCGTTTAAATTCTCATTCAGTTTAAATGGCCGATCAAATGGATCAAGATCCACCTGTTGCTCCTCAATATCAAGAACAACCTCAAGAAAAAGAAGAGGTTCAACTGCTATCATATGATAAAAAGCACAACATATGTGCTTATGTTGATTTGGATGTTGCTGACGTAGCTATGTTTGGGGATATTTTGGCATTTCTACGTCGTTCAGCGATACATTATTCTATAACTGCAAGACCAACGGTTTATCTGAGTATTATTAGGCAGTTTTGGAATACTGCTGAGTTTGTTGAAGCCGAGAATCAAATTCGAGCAACAATCAATCAACTTCCTATCATTGTGGATGTTGATGTGCTTAGGAGAGTGCTTAGGTTTGGGGACAACGATAATAACCCAAGTGAGTTTGAAAGAGATTGATCAAGGGTTTTTTACACGTGTTTGTTATGCTAGAGATGTTGAAGAGTCCATGCATAACAAGAATGGCCTGTGCCCGCCTTACAAGTATCTTTTACACATACTGATTCATTGCATGGGTGGCCGTAAAGGTGGATTTGATGAATGCCACGGTAGTCTACAATCGGCATTTGTGGCACTCATTCTCAACAAACCATTCAACTTCTCAGAAATGGTCTTTGATCATTTGAAAGAGCAAGTCCTGCAAAAGAGTCAGTCGAAGAAGTTCTTAATATATACTCGATTCTTGCAGTTGATAATTCAAGATTTGATACCAAACATGGTTATTGATCAAACTTCGGTGGATAATGTTCTTCCATTGGAACACATGAAGGTTGACACTGTACGTAGAATGAATATTTACCGTAAGCAGAGGCCAAGGGAAAAACGTATGATTGGCCATATTATTAATCCTAACTATGTATGTCCTCCCAATGAACGTTGGATCCACGATGACTCGGATTCCGAGCGTGAGGGGGGAGAAGGTGGGAACGATGATAATGATGATGGTAATGATTGTGGTGATGGTGGACATGGTGGTGCTGGTGATGCAGCTCTTCGAGAGCAACAAGCTGCAGTTGATGCCGCTTTAGCTGCCACTATCACTGCTCAACGTGAACGGAAAAGAAAAGGGAAAGCACTAGCTTCTAAAGTTCCAGCCAAAAGATGTGTATCTGCTAGAGCTGGTGTAATTATTGGTGTTCCGCCGCCTCGTCGAACCATATCTCAACGCTCGGTAATGTCGCCTACTACTAGCACTCTGGTGCTTACATTAACAACAACGATGGTCCCTCATGAGCAGTTGGGTATGATTCCACAGATGGCATTAGCTGAAATATCAATGCCTTCTATTACACCTTCCACAGCTCCTCCAACACCGTCAGTGAGGCCTCCTCCACTCAGTGATATCTCATTTATGAGGATTACAAGGCCTCAGGGACCAATTCAACCAGTTCATCCTTCTCTGTATAACATGCCACCACATCGTCAGACAGACATGTTATTGAATCTTCTTCATTTATATGAAAATCAATAGCTGCTGACCGTCTGAATCAGGAACGTCTCATGGAGAACCCAAAGAGACTAATGTGATATGTCTCCTTCTGCCAAAAAGAAACAAAGGCCCTACGTGAGATTGTTACGTCTCAGGGGGTGAAATTAAAAGAGCAGGGGGAACTTATTCTACAACTGACTTGTAAGGATGATGCACTGAAAAGACTCAAGAATGACGATGATGATCCTGATGAGTCCAGTGCTGGTGGTAAGACGAAACAAGCTCACGATTCATTTACAGGTGCAAGTGTAGGTACTAGCAGTATGGAAATCTACTCTCATAAGCAGATTGTTGTTCATAAAGACTATACAGCTGCCAAACCGAATGAAATGATTAAAGCTGATACAGTCATAATTGTTGATGGATCGGGAATGGTTAGGAGTGTGGTAAATAGGGATGAGATCGAGGTTGGTGAGTTTGTTGAAAGGTCTCTAACATGAGAGTAGATTTCCATACTGCTAGGGTTGAATGATGAACAGTTAACCGTGTTAGAGACAGAGCCTTACGTTGAGGTGGTGAATGAGGAAGGTATAACAAATGATCCGTCTATTCAGATGAATACGGATTTTATTTATGAAGACAAGGAAGTTGAGGTAGAAGACGTCACTGCTGAGGAGTATCCTGACTTGTTTGAACACACAAACGTTGATCAAGGTGCTCCAGTATTTGATGAGCAAACGTTTAAAGCTGCTGAGGATGATTTGGTAAAGGCATCTAAGGGTAAACAGGCAGCTGATGCAGTATTTAATTCACTTGAAGGCATATCTGATGCTGATATTGCTAAATGGTTAAGTTATAAGAAAGTGGGTAAGATTATCAAGGCGTATAGGTATGTTGATCAAGAAAGAAAGGAAGAAGCTGCTGCTAGAGCCAAAGCTAATCAAGTGACCTCATTCAAGACTGTATCGAAGGTTCATGGTTATATCGTCTCGTGGCTATATGATTCCGATCTTAAGGTATGTATAGTTAAATGGGAAAAGGGAATCCAGTACTACGAAACAATAATGGACGTTCTTACACTACCGCGTTGGGATGTTCGTACCCTCGCATGTCGTCCATTTATCAATCGTGGTGGCGACCGGACAGCTGAGTGGTTTCATCAACACTTACTGTTCGAGGTCAATCATGGTTTCAAGTTCTTCAAGCCCCAGGTCCCTACACGTAAGCGTATTGATGAAATTGATCCAAGGACGGGCTGGAGGAAACTTGTTCTTAAGGTAAAGCCGCCAAAGACGATGAAGAGGGTGCCGGTGAAGACGATGCACCAACACATGCATCTTACGTTTGACCGCTGGTACTACGACAATCGTACTGGCGAGGCTGTCATTGTGCTGGGGTAAAGGAATGAAGACTGAGCTTATCAAGATTATCGACCCGATGTGGTTGGTTAACTTAACTGAGACCGACAATGACGTGCTGCACAAGAATAAGATTATGTTTGAGCGCGATGAAGACTATGATCTGGCTATGCAATTCCAACGCGTTGTGCGTGTTTGTTATGAAAACGGAATTCATAGTTGCAGAGACTGGCAGTCCAAGCGTTTCAAGTGAAGACAAAAGACAAAGAACTCAAGACGAGGGGGTGTCTGTTAGTGCACGGTTTTGCGTCTTGAGTCTTTGTATTTATCGTTGACGTATTTGTCGTTTTGTTTAATGTAATAAACAATTAATTTATCTTGTTAGTTCGTTAATGTAATGTCTAGTTCGCTAAGGATGTTTAGCGAACTAAGACTTAAGTTATTATCCCTCCTGATTCGTTAAGGATGTTTAACGAATCAGGGGATGATTCATTAAGTTTATTACTTTGTAATGTATGTAACGAAGTGGGCTCTAGTTCGTTAGGT
>NW_027506674.1:0-41648 GCF_021521415.1 Bidens hawaiensis
TAACCCTACGCACCTGTAGGGTCGACGACAGGCCTGTAGCTGCCAAACCCATCACCCGAACCTAACGGATATCCATCCAAGAGGTCAGGCAGATGGGAAGGAGGCAGAGATTGGCTTGACGCCCCAACACCGGACATACCTGAAGGACCGGCCGTAGTCGCCGGCGCCGGAGGAGGCATAGCGGAGGCCGCCGTGGTAGAAAACCAACGGAGGTGAACTCACAACCGCGGCCGCGGCTGTGGAAGAATCCACAGAAACACTCACCGCCGGCTCAGTGAATGAATCAGTGAATATGGCACTGACAGCCGGCGTGGACGTCGTCACAGTTGGAACAGTTGGCTCAACCGGGTGAGCAACTGAACCAACAACTGAAGCAGGCGCAGTCGCCTGGGTCATCGCCTCAGGTAGGTTGACCAAACCTACCGTCATGGGTCCGGAGGTGCTCCTCCCGCTCCACCCTGGAATGCGGTAGCATCCACGCCTGCACAAAGAAGATGTATAAGTATAATGGCGGAAAGTTATGCAGTTAAGATAAAGGAAGTATACTTACGGGTCCTTTTGAGCTTGAAGGTGCGAACGGGCGGGGACAAACCCGATGGAGCCGGCCTCTTCGTACCGGTCACCGTTGTGGTCCTGGGCTGCTCGGAGGGTGACAGCCGTTTCAACCTCCAGAGTAGTGGTCTCAACACCACCCGTGTTCCCCGCCGCCTCTTCACTCTCGGTCTCCGACTCAGACCGGTTCACCTGGTCGGCAGTGGAGGCTACCTTCGCCTTGCCCTTCCCGCCAGCAGCCTTCTTCTTCCACGCAAGAAAAGGACCATCTGCGGATTCCTCATCAGAAGATGACAAGATTACAGGAATTCCAGCAGAGGTTTCAGCATTCAGAGGGCGAGGGTTAAATAGTCTTTTACCTGGCCGCGTGGCGCTCAGTATTTCGTGGTCTGGCGGGTAGGCCTCCACAAACCGATCCGCAGTCTGCGCAAGGATGGGCAACTCGTTCTCGTCAAGAGCACGAGTACCAAACCGAGCGGGACCATCAGCTTCCCGCGGATGCAGGAGGGACTGCAATGTAAGGCCCCGAACCCGGTAGCCCTACTTTAGCGTCGGATTTACTCATAAACACAGTTCTTCAATCAGAGTTTATTAAAACTTTTCGCGGAATATAAAACATCAATCATTTGTTACAAAACGTTAAACTTTTTCTTTGATACCATAACACAAAACTTTATATTTAAAACATCTTTACTTCTTTCTTCAGATGCCAGCCGTTCAATCCATGCCGTGTGTCGTCCTCATGCTAACTCTGTAATCAGCTCACCTGCGTGCATACTAAAAGTCAGCTACGCTGAGTGAGTTCTAGTTAATCGAACGCCATACAATACATACACATACATACATATCCGTAGATACATATCCATACTTCACTAGTTACCCTTCTGTTCTACATACACACTTACTACCATACATACACACATATTTATAACCACTAACCTCAGTCTACCGTGAGTACGTTCATAGTCCGCCGTCTATACCTGTACTCAAGGTCGTGAACACGTAAAAGGTCCGCGGTCCTTACCTATGTTCACCCTTTATGGTACGTGCAAGGTCCGCAGTCCTTCCCTATACCATCCTACATCCACAACACGTACAAGGTCCACAGTCCTCCCCTATGTTGCAACCTAAACCATAGCACGTACGAGGTCCGCAGTCCTCCCCTATGCTACCACAATACAACTACAGCACGTATAAGGTCCACAGTCCTTTCCTATGCTGATGCCTATCTATAATACGTATAAGGTCCGCAGTCCTTAACTACGTTGTCGTCTATTATCTGTAACGCGTATAAGGCCCACCGTCCCTATCTACGTTTACGTCTATCATCTACTTTACGTATAAGGCCCGCAGTCCTTAACTACGTTTACATCTATCATCTACTTTACGTATAAGGCCCGCAGTCCTTAACTACGCCATCACCAGCCGAGTCTATGTCCGACAAAAGCTAGAGGGATTTGCCATCCTAACTTACTATGTCGAACGTAGAACTCACATACCATTCGTGTAACTGCATACACCTACTTCACATATACAATAATTACATCATAGCATAAGAACACCCTAGGCGTTCTTTACATCATTCATTTAACAACCATACCTCTTGTCGATACGTGCAATATCCGAAGATCGTTCACGCCCCGACAAGTATTCATTTGTAATGTTCATACATCTTCGATGTATAATATTCGTACCTTTATTTTTGACCTGACAGTACGCGCAATATCCGAAGATCGTTCGCGTACCGACAAGCAACCATTCATATCCATCACATATATCACATATGGCATACACTTATCACTTAGGATAAATGTATTAACAACACATCGAGTATGCACACAGCCCCGAAAACATAACACATAAATGGGGCTAGCAACTCACCTGAATACTGTTACGCTCTCCGTTAATAGTTATTCCCCTCTTGAGCTGCGCACGGCTAACTGTATAATATTTACACGTATCAATTAGCTACTACTACTTATGTTGCGTTTCTATCTTTATATGACCCACAACGAACGGGGGTCCGGGGGCAGCGCCCCTGGTAGCGGGGTTCTAGGGGCGGCAGCCCCTAGCGGGGTCCAAGGGGCAGAGCCCCTGGCTGGGGTTAAGCTGCCAGGTCAGCTTGGAAAAATTTTATTTTCGATAACTGCCTTAACACATTTTCCATTAGGTTTTTTAATTTATTTTATAGACGAACTTCGCTTCAGGCGAAGTTAAACCTTAGGCGAACTTGGAAACAGCTTGGTCCTGGCTTGATTCGATCGAATAGGAACACGTTCGATCGAATAGGAACACGTTCGATCGAATACATCACGTTCGATCGAATAGGAACACGTTCGATCAAACAGGAACACGTTCGATCGAATAGGAACACGTTCGATCGAATACAACACTCATTCGATCGAATACAAAACTCATTCGATCGAATGAGTTGGAGACCATTCGGTTGCTTCCCTATTCGGTCGACTGGACTTGTTCGATCTACGCATTCGATCGAATGGACTGATTCGATCGACTGGTTCGATCGAATGAGTCTGATTCGACTCCTTCAAGCTGGGCGACGGAGAAACCCACGGGTTTTCCAGATTTTCCAGATTTTTGACCCAAAATCGAAGTTTTTGACATGGAAATGCTCGGGATTGAAAGGGCTATCGATCCCTAGTACTTTTAAACACAAAAGCTTGTATTTTGACACCAAAACAAGGCAGTTTTTTGACCCGAAAACTCAAGTTACGAAAATGGGAGTTTTTGCTCGATTTGAGGTCGAAAATGGTTATGAAAACGGATGATTTTCGAGGGGGACTTACCAAAAACGATTAGGAACAAGATTGTGGACTCGGATTTGTGATTTGAGAACTTTCTCTCTCTAGCTTCTCTCTCTAGAAATGAGAGTGTTTGGGTGGGTGTAAGTGAAGGAAGATGGTGAAAATGGTGGAAGTGTCAAGAACTTTCGTTTATATACTACGGGTTTGGTTAGGCTCGGGTTGGCTTCCTACGGGTCGAGACAGGCCGAGTTCATAAAATAACTAAGCCCAAGACCCGTTCCTTACTCGACATTAAATAACTAAAACGTGAAATTACTAAACATAACTTTCTTTATTCAACATTATAAATTTTAGGATGTTACAAGTCTTCCCTCCTTAAAGAGGTTTCGTCCCCGAAACCTAACTTATTCCCTAAAAAGGAAAACTTCTTACATTTACACGTTTTATAGAAATGCCTTCGCTTTCTGAGTTACCCTTCCTACTTCCGACTTTACAGCCATCGAATGGTGGTCATGTGTTTTAGCTATTTAAGGTAGCTTGTCCATGAGACCCTCGATGCACCAAGACTCATCTCATCCTTCTAAGGGTTTCGATTAGTACTTTTAACACTATTGTCTAAAACAACATTTCACCATAACATAATAATCATTCTTAACCAAACTCAAAATAATTACACGCCACAGATAAACATAAGTTTTTAGACCTTAACACAAAACAAGTTCTTAAGCAAATGTAATTTAATAAAACCATTGCATGAGCAATTATTCCTTCATCAGGTGTTCCTCTCTGCAGTTTCCCAAAGTCTTCATCCTTTCGCACCTACCGCCCCTGATTCCTTGCAATCCCTAGCCATGTGGTCAGCTTTTCCGCATTTGAAGCACTTTGGACGATCAGGGCATTCTCGAGAATAATGCCCACTCTTTCCACACCGATAGCACCTGTCTGTCCCAGTCTTGCATTCTCCCAGGTGCACTTGTCCACACGTCTTACATGCATCCTTGTTCCCAACCTTGGCCTTCCTCTCATCAGTTGTTGTCACCATCTCGCCAGACCGCTTAGCAGAGGTAGCCCATTTCTTCTCCTTCTTTTCCCCCACCACCACATCGTCCTCAGCCAGGTCAGCATAAACCACTTCTGCAAGTTCAACAGCAGAGTCAAAAGTAGCAGGTTTATTTGCCCTGACCAACATGCGGACTTTTTGTGGCAATCCCCTCACATAACATTTGATTCTTTTGACCTCATTGTCAACCATATCAGGCACCAATCTAGATAGTCGGCTGAATTCAGTAGTATACTCACGATGCGTCATCATACCGGCCTTCAAATTCAGGAACTTCATCTCCGTCCTTTCAACCTCTGCATCTGCACAGAACTTCTTCATCACCAACTCTTTCAGATCGTCCCATCTCAACGCCTTGATCTCATCCCTAGTCTTTCTCTGCTCCACACTTTCCCACCAATACATAGCTTCTTCCACAAATGACTGAGTAGCATAACCCACAGCTTGGTCGGGACGGCATTCGCTAATGCGGATAACCTTGTCCATAGTGGTTATCCATTGGAGAGTAGCGATTGCGTCTCCCAACCCAGTCAGCTTCGGCGGGTCGCATCCTTTGAAGGACTTATAGCTGCACCCACCTTGTCCTCTTCTCATATCATCGACTTTCACAGACTTATCCTCGCTCGAGGCCCCTCTTTCTCCTTCCCCAACCTCCTTACCATCACCCCCTGCCCCTTCAGCAGTTCGCTCACGGCTTCCAGCAGATCCTTCGGGATTCAGGTTCTTCACAGCAGCAACTACAGCTTGAACAATGGCTGCTTGAACTGCAGGGCTAAGTTGAACTTCTTCATTGTTGTTCTGGTCTCCTCCAGCTGCGCTTCCTTCATCTTCGGTGTGGGAAGCTTCTTCTACCGAGGGTTGCCGGACAAGACGAGGCCTGCCACGACGTCCTGTGCGACCCCCAGTTCCCACAAATTCTCCAGCTCCAGCCATCCGTATTCTAAAAGGGAAAAACACAAACATCATCACTCAAGGGAACTATTTAGTACAAGGATAGTAAGGCTAACAGGTAATAACAGTGGCCAGTTGTGATTAGCTGATCACGTTACTTTCCGTGTCCTATACACTTCCCTTTATGAGTCTATTTGTGCTGGTTCTACTTAAGCAGTTTTGTCAAATCAAACAATCAATTATTCCTATCCCTGACGTTCACATATCTTTCTTTTCTCATTATCATATATCATTTAATCATACACTTTACCTTTACTGATCTTGCTTGAGCGACACATGGCATTCTTGAACTGGCATCTTCTTTCCTTTCTTACTTAAATCCCATTTTCTGTTCGAGTCTAAGCATGTAGGATGCTTAAATCTCTCGAACTTATGCTCTGATACCAACTTGTAAGGCCCCGAACCCGGTAGCCCTACTTTAGCGTCGGATTTACTCATAAACACAGTTCTTCAATCAGAGTTTATTAAAACTTTTCGCGGAATATAAAACATCAATCATTTGTTACAAAACGTTAAACTTTTTCTTTGATACCATAACACAAAACTTTATATTTAAAACATCTTTACTTCTTTCTTCAGATGCCAGCCGTTCAATCCATGCCGTGTGTCGTCCTCATGCTAACTCTGTAATCAGCTCACCTGCGTGCATACTAAAAGTCAGCTACGCTGAGTGAGTTCTAGTTAATCGAACGCCATACAATACATACACATACATACATATCCGTAGATACATATCCATACTTCACTAGTTACCCTTCTGTTCTACATACACACTTACTACCATACATACACACATATTTATAACCACTAACCTCAGTCTACCGTGAGTACGTTCATAGTCCGCCGTCTATACCTGTACTCAAGGTCGTGAACACGTAAAAGGTCCGCGGTCCTTACCTATGTTCACCCTTTATGGTACGTGCAAGGTCCGCAGTCCTTCCCTATACCATCCTACATCCACAACACGTACAAGGTCCACAGTCCTCCCCTATGTTGCAACCTAAACCATAGCACGTACGAGGTCCGCAGTCCTCCCCTATGCTACCACAATACAACTACAGCACGTATAAGGTCCACAGTCCTTTCCTATGCTGATGCCTATCTATAATACGTATAAGGTCCGCAGTCCTTAACTACGTTGTCGTCTATTATCTGTAACGCGTATAAGGCCCACCGTCCCTATCTACGTTTACGTCTATCATCTACTTTACGTATAAGGCCCGCAGTCCTTAACTACGTTTACATCTATCATCTACTTTACGTATAAGGCCCGCAGTCCTTAACTACGCCATCACCAGCCGAGTCTATGTCCGACAAAAGCTAGAGGGATTTGCCATCCTAACTTACTATGTCGAACGTAGAACTCACATACCATTCGTGTAACTGCATACACCTACTTCACATATACAATAATTACATCATAGCATAAGAACACCCTAGGCGTTCTTTACATCATTCATTTAACAACCATACCTCTTGTCGATACGTGCAATATCCGAAGATCGTTCACGCCCCGACAAGTATTCATTTGTAATGTTCATACATCTTCGATGTATAATATTCGTACCTTTATTTTTGACCTGACAGTACGCGCAATATCCGAAGATCGTTCGCGTACCGACAAGCAACCATTCATATCCATCACATATATCACATATGGCATACACTTATCACTTAGGATAAATGTATTAACAACACATCGAGTATGCACACAGCCCCGAAAACATAACACATAAATGGGGCTAGCAACTCACCTGAATACTGTTACGCTCTCCGTTAATAGTTATTCCCCTCTTGAGCTGCGCACGGCTAACTGTATAATATTTACACGTATCAATTAGCTACTACTACTTATGTTGCGTTTCTATCTTTATATGACCCACAACGAACGGGGGTCCGGGGGCAGCGCCCCTGGTAGCGGGGGTTCTAGGGGCGGCAGCCCCTAGCGGGGTCCAAGGGGCAGAGCCCCTGGCTGGGGTTAAGCTGCCAGGTCAGCTTGGAAAAATTTTATTTTCGATAACTGCCTTAACACATTTTCCATTAGGTTTTTTAATTTATTTTATAGACGAACTTCGCTTCAGGCGAAGTTAAACCTTAGGCGAACTTGGAAACAGCTTGGTCCTGGCTTGATTCGATCGAATAGGAACACGTTTCGATCGAATAGGAACACGTTCGATCGAATACATCACGTTCGATCGAATAGGAACACGTTCGATCAAACAGGAACACGTTCGATCGAATAGGAACACGTTCGATCGAATACAACACTCATTCGATCGAATACAAAACTCATTCGATCGAATGAGTTGGAGACCATTCGGTTGCTTCCCTATTCGGTCGACTGGACTTGTTCGATCTACGCATTCGATCGAATGGACTGATTCGATCGACTGGTTCGATCGAATGAGTCTGATTCGACTCCTTCAAGCTGGGCGACGGAGAAACCCACGGGTTTTCCAGATTTTCCAGATTTTTGACCCAAAATCGAAGTTTTTGACATGGAAATGCTCGGGATTGAAAGGGCTATCGATCCCTAGTACTTTTAAACACAAAAGCTTGTATTTTGACACCAAAACAAGGCAGTTTTTTTGACCCGAAAACTCAAGTTACGAAAATGGGAGTTTTTGCTCGATTTGAGGTCGAAAATGGTTATGAAAACGGATGATTTTCGAGGGGGACTTACCAAAAACGATTAGGAACAAGATTGTGGACTCGGATTTGTGATTTGAGAACTTTCTCTCTCTAGCTTCTCTCTCTAGAAATGAGAGTGTTTGGGTGGGTGTAAGTGAAGGAAGATGGTGAAAATGGTGGAAGTGTCAAGAACTTTCGTTTATATACTACGGGTTTGGTTAGGCTCGGGTTGGCTTCCTACGGGTCGAGACAGGCCGAGTTCATAAAATAACTAAGCCCAAGACCCGTTCCTTACTCGACATTAAATAACTAAAACGTGAAATTACTAAACATAACTTTCTTTATTCAACATTATAAATTTTAGGATGTTACATGCAAGTCATTTCCCTCTGAAATAAAAAGAAAAACAGTTAGAAAAAACCTTAAATCAACAAAGAAGACGGAGCATATCGTAAGGGATAAAGTTCAAACCGTATTCAAGTACGATGGGAATCTGTGGCGCATCCGCCCCAGCATCCTTCCACAACCTGCTCATACCGAGCATCACCATCCCGGACTCCGGAAAGCGGTAAACCGGAGTCTGGATCCGGGAAATCTTGGAGAACCATTCCGCCTCCTGGTAGTTGGAGGCGTGAAGCCTGGGGAGAGCTCTCCCGTTCTTAAATGTCATCGCTATAGGGACGACACGGGCAGAGATGTAAAAGAACTCCCGCTTCCAAGACCGAAGACTGCGCTCGGTAGCGCAGATCTTCAAACCCTTGATCCGGGTGACCAGGGTGTACCAGCCTTGGATGCACCTCCAGGAGTATAAGGTCATCAGGCGGTCGACGTGGGGATCCACGCCAAGAATGAGGCACACCCACTCAAAATGGCGGATCTTGGCGATCGCCATTGGGTGTACCTCCGTCAGGTGCACACCATGTCTATCCAGAACACGATATACAAACTTCGTCAACGGGAACCTAAGATTCCCATAGACGAAGAAGGCGGCATATACCCTATTTTGCCCTTGGGGGCATCGTACACCGTCTGGTGTGGCTCCGGAAACTCAGGCTCGAACGGCTCGAGCATGAACTTCCGGATGATGTACCGGTAAAGCTCGATGGGAAGAGCACACTGGCATTCGCCAGCAGTGCTCTTATCGTCCTTATCGGACGTAGAAGTCGGGTTCTCGACATACAAGTCAGACTCCTCGACGGTAGCTTCTGGATCATGAGTAGACATGTTTTGGAGGTAAAGAACGATTTCAGGAGAATGCTCGACAGAAAGAGTATTCGCCGGAAATCGCTTAGAAGAAGAAGAAAGAAGTGAAAGTGTGGATTACCGTGAACCCTCTCCCCCTTTATATACTCATCGCAATGAATGCGATGAATTTAATGCGGAGGAGGGAGAAAAGAGCTGGTGCAATGAAACTATGACACGTGGAAAAAGCAAGCTGGCAACAGCTGTTGACGGGACGGGCGCCGTAAAATCCGCACCCACGCGCCCGAAAAATCGCGCCCACGCGCCTGAAAAAGCGTCTGGAATGACCATATACTGTCACGTCGCCATAACTTCCTACACGTCCTGACACTGTCAGAAGAAACCGTCGGACGACGTTTCAACAGTTTGGACTGTTCTTATCCTTTCACCAACTCTTCGAATTTCAAAAAGATTCAAAAGTAAGCGGGACTATACCCCTTACCTTGGCAACCAAGTAACTATAAGACAGGTGCGAGTACAGTGTCAAGGCAAAACCCTTCACATACTTAGCACCCGCAAAGAATGGACGCCAAGAATACCTTGGAAGTAAGATAACTATAAGACGAGTGCGGGTACAGTGTCAAGGCGAAACCCTTCACATACTTAGCACTCGCAGGGAATTGAAACCAAGAAGGATCTCCTGGGCCATGCTTGCGGAAAAAGAAATAACATCCCCGCATAGCGGGAACGTTGAGAACTAGATTGTTTGAAGCTCCAGGATGGAATTGGTTCTTTAACATAATTGATCACTATGTTTAAAACTACCGAAACCTCGTGGAGAATCTACACAAGTGAAACTCAACGCTCCTGACTTGCGAGGAGGTTACACACCTACCCGCATCATACCCAAAGATCAAGCAGAAAAGTCGGGAATTTCTGCACGTGACATTAGGGAAACCGCGGGAAGAATCCCCACGGACAACCTTAAAACTAAATCATTTTCAAAACCCCTTGCTTAAGTCCAAAGTTCACCTCACTTATTGACAATTCATGAGAAGAACATTGGACTGGGGGGACTTGAAGAGGTAGGTCCCAGCAGAGCCCAGTTGGACCCGCAAGACTCACCTTGAAGAGGGACGTCTGCGCAAGGACCAACTGGTTCCGCAGGACCCACCATGCTCAGAGATGAAGACCTTACGCGCAGTACGCTAGCTGTTCCCGCAGGGAAAGCCTCCCAATGGTGAAGTACCCCGCATGTCCCCGCAGCTGCGGATACAAGCCATCAGGGAAGGCTACCCGCACTAATAGCAAGGCTACACGCACAAGGCACTAACTCTCAATAATTCAGTGTCACCTAAAGGAATGAGCAAGGCGGGAATACTCCCGCCCAAATGAGCCAGTCCGTATGCTTCTGGAAGATCTTTTGTACTATACCTGCCAAGGTATGGACAAAATAGACAAGATCTGACCAAAGCAGCCCATGAACCAATCACAGGGTGACAGCTCACCGACAACAGTACGAGGAGCATGCTCTAGTACTGTTTGTCACTATTAGCCGCTGCCTACTCACCAACCCTTGTCGTGGCACGCACATAGCCTGCAGTTGGTGGAAATGGAACAGTACACAGCCGGCCTTGTCACTATCAGCCGCTGCCTACCCACCAACCAGCATGGCACGTGCGTAGCCCATGGTTGGTAGAACAGGAATATTATACAGCTGGCTGTACCTGCTTGGAAACCTACCTTCGGCTATAAATACTCCAACACCTTGGAACGGTAGGATCTTCTGGTATTTTACCTTCACTAGCTATTTCTCTCAATATACACTTATATTCAGAGTAATCTAGTCTGATTCTCACGCCGGATGGTGGTCACAAGGAGGAACCCCCCCTTCTCAGTGACGAGCTCACGGTGTCTGTTTTGCAGGTCATCTGAAGAACATCATTCTTTGCCGGACCTAACCCTCGTGGGAAACATTACTTAACCCCCAGATTATCCATAATCTACTCGGGGTCGATTAGTGTTTCTTCAGACCATCTATCTAATTTTACGATGCACATTTTGTGTTCTTTGATCCTCTACATTTTACATGACCCTATCAAACTAAAAAACCCTCAAAAACTAACCCCCCCTCCCTCTTTCCTTTCACCCTAGCTAAAAAAGCCCTACCTCACCCCCTGCAAAAAATAATAATAATAATAATAATAAAGTAAATAAATAAAAAATAAAAAACCCCTATTCTAGAAAACCTAACCCTAAAAACTAAACTAAACCCGGAGCTAAATTGATATATATATATATATATATGTGGATGTATGTATGTATGTGTGGGAACGAGGGATGTTAGATAAACATTATGGTTTTTTACTTTTTTTATTTTTTTCATTATTTTTGGTTTTATAATTTTATTATTATTTTTTATTCTTTTGAAGTATTTTTTTCCTTACAAAAATGATGTGATGTAAATGATCAAAGGCTGGGAAGAGGTTCACCAGTTTCCCACTTTTTTTAGAGTTCCCTTTTAAACCAATCTATTTATCTATCTATCTGTAAAGGATTCAATACAATAATCTCTTATCGTACATTACGCATGCAACACCCTTACACCCTTGATTTCAAAAAACACGCGGTGGAAAAATTGTAAATTATTTCAATTCGTTGCTATCCTAATTAACCGTTACGTCGATTCAACCCTCGTCATGACACCATTGCAAGCACCATTTCAATTGAATTGAAAATTGGGAATTGATTTCAATTGATAAAAGTTTAAATACATTTCATATTTGTTCATATGATGGAATAGATGATCAAATCGATGGTCGATTGATGATTTTTTTTATGATTACGTGAGAGATTATATGAAGTGACTTTAGTGTTCAATTTCATGTTACATGAAGTTTAATTTCAGATTTGAATTCTGAACGTTTAAAGGGTTGTGAAGTATTTTAAAGTTTTTTGTTTTGGGTGTTTAAACTTTTGTTATGAACTTCTTAGTTTTTGTTTTGAACTTCTTAATTTTTTGTTCTGAATTTCTTAAAATTTTTGTTCTAAACTTCTTAAATTTTAAGTTTTATTAGATTGTTGTTCTGAACGTTTTACGTTTGCTCGTTTTGGTAAGAAATTTGTTCTGAATGCTTTAGATCTTAGCTCTGAAAGTTTAAAGTATGTAATTTGCTTTTGTTCTGAGTGCGTTTTTAACACTCTATTTCAAAACCTGCACAAATTATCTTTGTTGGCGTTCATGATCTCATATAGAGAACGTGTAAATGGAAAAATCCAACATTTTGCACTGAATTAATTGGTTTGCAGGTCTTATACATTAAATTTATAGAGAACCGTGAACATCAAATCAATTAATTGAATTTTGAAATTTATAGATTTAGGTTTAATCGCTTAAAATTTTTCATCGCTTGAAATTGAAATTGAATCCCGCTTGTGTCACTTTTAGGTGGATATTGCAATGAAGTATTTGAGCTAGGCCTTGTGCATGGTTGTCAGCTTGAACCCTGAGACGACCCGGTTTTTCGTCCCAAAGTGTGTTACGCCAGAAAGTTTTGCTCCTGTGGTGGCACAACAACTGTCAAGTGGTAGCTGGCGGTATGGTTTCTCGGGGGAACGCCAAAGCCAAGAACTTGTGGCACAACGACTCTCAAGTGCCAGTCGACGGTATGGTTTCCCGGGGGAACGCCCAAGCCAAGCTCTGAAGCCATAGTAGGTCCGGTTAAGACAATATTGTCTGACCCAAATGGGGGCATCGGAGCTCTTCAAATTTATAGAGTGCGGTAGCCTAAATATAAAAACGTCGTCGTATAAAAGAAAATACAAACAAAATTCACCCAGTTAGGACTTGGTACATATCCCTCCAACAAAAAAAGTAAAAAAAATAATAATAAATAAAATACAAAAATGCTGAAATCCAAGGTCTTACAATTTATTCCTAACCATGATATTAATGATTATAGAACTCACAAATTAGTTTTATTCCGGTACATTAATATTAGTAAAGTTCTCTGGTAGGCTATTTTGGTTTGTACCAAATTTTGTGGGCTTAGGCCCAATCCCAACTACTATATTGTATAAGAACTTGGATAACCTATATCCGAACTTTTGTGCTTAGGCCCAACTACTAAACACTAGTACATTACTGTTGGAATATTGGGTCCTGATGTTGAGTCTAAACCCATAATATAAATGGCGAACCCAACAACTTACCCACCCAGATGCAAGAACAAAAACATGTTGGCCCTTCACTGAAATTGTTGTTTTGATTACCAAGAATCAGATTCCATATGCTACACGTGATATCAATGTCAAGTCAGACTCACAGTCACAAGTCACAGATGGGTTTCTAAGCAAAATTACTTGCACCACATCCAATTTAAAATTTATACTTAACATTTCATAAGCATGAGTGGAAAAGTTATAGCAAGAATCATGAAATAACTCAAGTTTTCCGATCGATAATCACGCACGACGTAAACGAATAACTCTTGTTTATTAATCACTAAATATAACTAAAAAAACCGATTACAATCTCTCAAACCCTAACTTGGTTTAACTCTTGATGAATCATAACTCAATTGCATCTCATTTCGTTAATATAATGTCAAACCATACCTCGGTTTATATAGATTAATCTAACTTACTAGCCAAATATTCCAATGATAACTACAAAACAATTAGGAAACATATTGTAATTACGAAACATAACAAACTATGACCTACTTGTCAATATTGCTCTCTCATTTCACCGACACATGACTTTGAGCCGAAATCATATCCAACAATAACTATTTATTTAGAGGTTTCGAAGTTTCACGTTACCTTTTTGTTTAGATTTGCTATTATCCTGTATTTTACCTTTTATATTTTTTGATAATCTACTATTATAATAACAAAAATAATAGTTGAACCACATTAACCCTAATTGGCCTAATATTGTGCCATGTGGCACCCTATCCTTGAAGCTTTAGCTCATTAATATTACCAATTAAAATTAAAATGAAGAAATAAAAACCTTCCTTATACATAACTAAACGTATTCCTTGATTTTTTAAATATTTAGTTATAAAATTAGTCATCAACTAATCATAATAGTTGTTTTGACTTCTTTCTTCTATGGAAACAAAATTTCATTATCAATTAATAATTAGTGATTTCCTTTAAGTTATGTACCACTAATTACGTAGACAAATAATATTAGCTATTACTTATCGTAAAATTTGTTTATTTCTATAATAACCTTTTGAATTTCAGTATCAGCAACAACTTCAAAAACTAAATTTCTTTGGTTTCCTTCATTCCTTACTACTAAACACCTTTATTTGATAGTGTCCGTACTCACAAACACACCTGAAGAAACTTTCATAGCTCTACTCCTCCTCAATCAATTTACTTCAATTACAACAAGTCCTACATCCAAGTACGTATTTTATATTGCGCATCATATATTAATACAGTATTCTTCATACTTTTAAGCATGTGTGAATTACATGTATATCAACTAGGTGTCTTCTTAGTTGCCTTTAAAACCGTTAAACCGGCCAAACTTATCATTTTGAAATGAAACTCGCCTTTATATAGTGTTATACATATTTTATATACTTGGGTTAAAAGCGTTGTATTGTACGTGGTTTTTATATAAAATTTACATGTACCTATTGGGTAATTTACATTTACCTATTGGGTGATAATTTTTTATAGCTTCCATATAAAACATGCATAAACCATTTCATCACTTTATAACTAAATAAATTAATATGTAACATAAAAAGTAATTGCTCGTTAAACTAGAATATTAAAATGAAGTTGTTTATAAAAAAATGACCGTTCGTCACAGATACAACAAACATGAAGGTGGTACCCACTAAAAAATTGTGTAAAATCATGACGAACGGTTTGGTTTATGATTTTTATAATTCCGGATCGTATAAACCAAATTGGACTGTACGAGGTGGTTGGTCAATTTTAATTTATGTCATGTTGTTTACGCGTAATGCTATTTTATACTTCTTTTACCATTCATATGATTCCTTTATATATATAAATGTATATTTTTGTCAAATTATAAGGCGATGTCTAAAAGATCAAAAGCTCACCTTATAAGTTTGAAGAACAATGTTTCTAGCAGGAGTTATACAATAAAGTATCATTAGTCTACCTGCTTATAATTAAATTTTGGGATATGTTTATTTTATATTTCAACTAACATATAACATTGTACCTATTTTTTTTAATGCTTCAGTTGATGCATCTAAAAGTCCGTTGTCAAACATTTCAAATAGCATTCCATCGTTATTAATTTTATTAACTTAAATTTAATTTGAAAAAAAAAATTAAATTTACCAAGCATATTTCCTTTAATTATATCTTTCTTACGGTCTTTAATATGAACAATGCCTATTATAGTCTGTTGTTGCAGAAAAAAGAAAACAATGAAAACTCATCCTTAATATAATAAAAAAAAATATGGTTGTGCCACTTGGCAATTAATTGGACTATCTTTATGGCACTTTTAGGTTCCAAATAAAACTATATTACATCTCACATTGCTCCAATGAGGAATCAAGAAGGAAGCCAACATTTATAAAAGACAAGGTGGTGCATCAAACTTATCATTATCATTAGGCGACACATGAACTATTGTGTATAGCTACTTATCTTTAAAAATATTTAATGTTATCCCAACTGGTTTTTTCGGGTTCTTTTTGCCGTTTGAAAGCTGGTTTGCGAACAACCAACCATTTATATTTTATAATTTTGATTTATTTGTTGGTTGGACGACTAATATGGTCCAGTTTCTAAACACTGCTTTTATCTCAAATGGGTTAAAATATTAAATTAGTTGAATTTTATTTGTTAACAAAAATCAAAATGATGTGCTATTTATTATAAATGAAATAACTAGATAAAAGTGACTGCAAATCAACCCGACCCGCCTATTTCGAAACTTATATTAATAATGATGTGCTTTAATCTAGATATGACATACTAAATGTGATTATATAAAGCCAACCTTAAATAATCTTTTTTCTTTGATTAAACCACTTTAAAAATTGTGAAATTTTTAACATACTTTGGGACCGGGTTATTCTTCAAAATTTAATTTTGAATATACTTTCTACAAAAAAATTTGTTTAAAGTTTCATTTCAAAAACATAAGTATCAAATATAATTTATTTTTCTAATAACTTGATTAAACAAACTCGAATCAATCCATTCAAAACTAAACGGGTCGAAATTGCCACAATATATAATGGATCATTTTGAGTTGCTAACTAACTATATTGATTGCATGTTTTATATAGTTCTATTTTTTATTGACTATATGTTTTTGAATTTCCAAATGACTATAGTGACCTTTTGTTTTGTATAACAAATAAAAGGATTTTTGTGGCACTTAAGACCTAATTTGACTATCTTTGTGTCACTTGACACCTTAAGGTTCAAAAGAAAACTATACCTAGAGAGAAATAAAAGAGAAAGCAAAATGAGTATTTACA
This sequence comes from Bidens hawaiensis, assembly GCF_021521415.1. Taxonomy (NCBI): domain Eukaryota; kingdom Viridiplantae; phylum Streptophyta; class Magnoliopsida; order Asterales; family Asteraceae; genus Bidens; species Bidens hawaiensis. Next base: position 16,644 of record NW_027506674.1, read on the forward strand.
TGTATTTTGTACAGTTTAATATTCTACATCATTTGATAAAAACACAGATAAAAATGAAGACATAATATATATATATAGAGAGAGAGAGAGAGAGCGAGAGAGAGAGAGAGGCCGGGGGGGGGGGTGATAGATACGGTAAAATTACAAATAAAACAATAAATGTTGTATAAAAAGAAATATATAGATAATTGGAATTTTCGTTTTCATATTGTTTAATATGTAATATAATATACAATATAATACATATTTATATAAACATTTAACACATTTTTTGCTTTTCTTATAATGTCGTTGTTTGAATAACTTTATTTATTCCAACCCAGTTGCACACGGATACGTAACCTTGTTAACTATTATATAATTTCATAAAATTATAGGGCGTGTTTGGTTAGCATAATTTATATAAAATTGAAGTTTGTCTAAGCAACTGAAATTAAAGAGATTGGAATTTGATTTTTGAAATTTGCGTAATGAATTTAAAGTTAAAGGGTGTGACAATGAGTAGTGGGTGTGACGACGGTCGAGTGCTTGTAGATTACAATTCTTTGATTAAATTCCTTTACAATTTGGAAGAAATGTTGAATTGCTTTACCTAAAGGAATTTTAGTGATTTAATTTCGATTCTAATTCATTTGTCATCTGTTGGAACTTATTCCGTAAGGGTAAGGTTCCTAACAAGTTCAAGAGAGAATGGAGATCGGTATTAAGTTGATATGCCAAGAAGTGAGTGAGTATTATGTTCTATTTGTCCTCCCATTACATTGTTCTCCTCTCCTCTTTTATAGAGGAGAGTATTATACACATTATCTACCGGATACACTAGTATTACACAAGTCCCTCGGTCCATCCGGTTTTCCTTTGTTCCGACGAGTTCGTAGATCTTTATCCCACGGTTCCTGCCTCTTATCCCGGGACACGCGTGCATCAGGCCACCCGCCGGATCCGACGTGTAGCATGTGCGGTTTCCCTCGCAAACCGGTTCCCTCCAAGTGAGCTTCTAGAATGTCTGGGCTACCGGGCTTCTTGTTGTTGGGCTCGTTGTTGTTATTGGGCTGTAGCCTGCTCATGAGACCTGTCTCGTGGGTAGGCTCTTCAAGTCCCCCCCAGTCTATTGTGCTCGTTATTTATGACGAGTATAATGGACTTATATCAGTTCTCCGCTATAATTTTATGCCGACACTTTTTTTTATCCTCCGGAAGTGTCTGCTTATGTTGTTTCCTCTGTTAACCCGATTTTTGTGTTATCTTAAACGACTCAACACCTCTCTATATATTTTCTAAAGACATTTTCCAAATCTTCGCACTTTCTTCATAAGGTTAGTGCCGGTATCCTTTATTGAGATCGCCATCACCTTACCGGTTGTTAAAGTAAGAATGATATTGTTGGGTTCCTTTCTAGGGTAGCTTCATTAAGTTTCCCCGTTTATGGTAAGGGTGATGAACCAACTCAGACTTTTCCTTGACTTAAATTATCCAATCCCCTTTTTATTTTTTCAGCCCATCGCCCGACCCATACATAAACTGGCGATAGTTCTGAAAAAGCTTCTCATGCTCCCCTAAAGATTTGATGATACCTTTCGACTCGCTAGCCTTTCTCATCACTGCCTTTTCCTTTTTCTTAGTTTCAAAATTGCATTTCCTATCTCCTTCTTTCCTGGTTGGTAGGATGCTTGGTTGGAGTAACTATAACTCCCCAAGTATTTTGGTTTCTTCTGGGCTTTCCTAACTTGGACTCATCATGGGTCTGAGTTCCATTTTCATAGCAGGCTTTGCAAGTCCCCTAGTCCTTATTCTGATATGAACAAAAGACTAATGTAGTCCTAGCTCATCTATCACATACGGGATAGGTTCATCCCTTTTAAACATACTCATTGGACCAGTTTCGGGCGAGATCCTCTTTTAATATTTTGGTTAAGGTAGATGATACTTAGTTCACATGATCTTGATCCAATTCTCTTGATAATTTAAATCTACTTTGATAGAAACACGCGGTCCTTCTTCTGTTTTGACTTATCAAATTTGTACCCAGCATGGTCGAGATGGAGAAGTCATGGATGCGACAAAGATTACACATCTCTAAAATCATCCCCATACAGTAGGCCCAATCCTGTATTACCTCTTCAAGTCCACCAGTCCCTTATGCTAATTATTTATGATTGGGATAAGGGACTTTTAAGCCCCAAATCATCCCCATAACTAAAGCGTAGACAATTCCAATGTGATAATTAATAATGAAAATGTATCAAACCACTAGCATTAATCATGGTGATCTTTCTATATGTTTCTTATGCAAGTTCTTGTCGGTTAAGATGAATAAATCACATTAAAGATGTGAGTGGATATTGCATTTCGACTCCACGGTGCATTTGAGCACATTTTGGGTTATACCTCCTGCTTGGGGGAGGGGGTGTAAGTTCCAAATCTTTTAGAAGGAGCTATTTTCCTCTGGGGAAATTATAATTATTAAGCCTCATAGATGGGGCTATTTTGTATATGGATCCAAGCCCCTCAACTGGGCCTTCCCTTCACACCCATGAAGAAGAATTTATGTCATTTTCCCATTATGGGAATTATATGTATTATGCCTCTTAAAGAGGGTTTTATCCCACATGAGGGAATTATAAGTATTGTGCCTTTTAAAGAGGGTTTTATCCCACATGGGGGAATTATAAGTATTGTGCCTCTTAAAGAGGGCTTTATGTCTTAAAGAGGGCTTTATCCCACATGGGGGACTTATAAGTATTATGCCTCTTAAAGAGGGCTTTATCCCACATGAGGAAATTATAAGTATTATGCCTCTTAAAGAGGGCTTTATCCCACATAGGGAAATTATAAGTAACGATCGACCAATTATATTTGTTAGTCATAAATATAAAAGCGTATTTTTAATATACGTTAGGAGCCTTACACATGAAGGATGATGAAAGGGGCTAATGGGAGGGGCCCACTCCCTTATGATAAAAGTTAATATTGATGTGGAGGTTTCTTCCCCTTGCAAAATTCTTGGGATGCTAAGTGCTGTTACAGGAGGCTTTTTCCTTTCATAGAGACTTTATCACTCTTCAAAATGAGACTCTTCTTCTTTAAAATGATAACTCTTGAAACATGAGGTGTTGCTGTAGAAGACTTTCATTCTTCTTGGAAGGGACTTTCAAATACCTCTTTCATTGGAAAGGGACAATTTTTCTTGGAAGTCTCTTTAAGATGGCGATTTCTTTATGAGATACGTCTTTATGCATAAAAGCTGATGTATGGGTTCCCCTTTGCCTTAGTAAAGAGACTTTAATGACGAAAACCCACGACACAATGGTGCACTGTCAAATTAGTCAAAGTTTGTTGTACTCATTTTCTTATAATAGAGCTGCAAACTTCGATCATCACACACACTCTCGCACTCGAGAACTTACTAGTACTCGCATTCACTGTTATCACGATCAAGTTTGAGCTCCACCATTGTAATCACCTTTATTATTAATAAACCGGTGGTGATAGTTTTCACCGCCCGGGGTTTTTTGCTTGTTATCTTAAGGATAACGGGTTTTATCCTCGCAACAAATCCTCGTGTTCAAGTACTTTTGCGTTCATTTCATACAAGCACCTAGTCCCGGTTACTAATTTGGTTACGAAATCATTGTTGTTAATTTTTGACCAAAACACTTCCTTCATTGGAAAGGGATGTTTTCCTTTGTAGAGAAATATTGTACAAATAATATTTTTTCTTTCTAGAGGGAAGTTTTGAACACCTCACCCCTAAGAAAAGGCATCTTCTTTTTTGAAAAGGTTCTTGTAATATGGCAAGGGGCTTCGGTATGGGTTGCCTGGGAGAAGTGTTTGGGAGAAGCATCGTTATGAATGGATTGTTTTGAAAGGAGGTTTCCTTCTTGGAAGGGGCTCTGTTATGACTTGTTTGTCTTGGAAGGGGCTTTGTTATAAATGAATGTTTTGAAAGGGGCTCTCTCTCTTCCATTAAGATAATATGGATATAAAGATTTCTTCATCATAAGAAACTTTTGAAATGATAAGTGTTGCTGCCGAAGGCTTTTCCTTTCTTCATCGATAGAACTTTTCGAATAGCCATTCGTTAGAATGGGGTTACTCTTTTTTTAGTGAAAAATCTTGCAATATGAAAAAAGTTATGAAAAGAGGATTCCTCTTTTATGGAAGGAACTTTTAAGCATGCCCTATCATGGGAGGGGATTCTTTTTGAGAGAATTCTTGTAATATGGAACATTGCAGTAGAAATAAGGTTCCTTCTTTGTGGAAAGAACTTTTTCGTTCACCCCGTCTTATGGAAGGGGGCTCTTCTTCTTGGGAGAGCACCAAAGATGCGAGACATTATGATGTTCGTGAAGCTATGTTTTGACGTGGTCTTAATTTCTTTGAGATGGTACTAACAGATTAACACTTCTTGAAGTTACTTTCCATATCTGAAACTTCCTTTATTACTTATGAGCTTTATATTATGCCCAATAATTTGGTGCTTGTCTTGTTTGACCGAGTTCTTTAGAACGAAAGTTGTCACCTTGATGCTTCAAAGATCATATATCCCAAGTATTCCCATCAAGGTTGAATGTGGTTTGTTGGAGTCGGTCTTGCTTAACTAAAGTTGGTGGTGCACCTTTGACGGTGAATAGTGATATGGCTTCCCTTTTCTGGAATGGACTTTTCAAATTCTCGATCCCTTGGGGAGGGTGTTGTTCCCCTCTTTACTCGCAGTACCTCAGGAGAGAGTCTTTCTTCTTGATAAATACTTTCAAATATGTAATAATTTGTTAATTAACGATTCAAGATTTCATGCATAGCAAACTCAAGAAATTGTCTCCCATATGGGATATCTAAGTATGCACTATAAGCCTTATAATATGCAAAACTTTTACGACCTTATTTCAGACCTTATCCTTCCCCCCCCCCCCCCCCCCTCCTTTTTTAAATAAAAAATAAAAAAAGATTGTTAACTTGACAATTGTTTTCAGTTATGTTATATCATAGGCTGGTATTAGTTTAATATGCAAGGATATAATATTTTTCATCAAACATTTTTATTTATTTGCTTGTATACGTTTTGTATTCTTTTCAAGAAAATGTTTTAAACTACAAATGTAAGAAACGCTCAATGTATAGTAGGTGTTAGGGATTTGACCATGGACGTTGAGTCCCTAATTGAACACGAGTGATGTTTCTTGGACTCATCGGGGTATGGTTCGGTAAGGGATCTTGTTCTAAATGAATTATTTTGTGGGGAGGTTTGTTCTAGAGAGACTGTTTAGTAGAGGGCCTCGTCAAGAAGAAATTGTTCAGCAAGGGGCTTCATTCTGAATGAATTTTTAAGTATGGAGCTTCATTATGAAGGATTTGTTTAGTATGGAGCTTTGCTTTGAACAAACTGTTTAGTAAGGGACCTCGTTTTGAAGGTATTATTTTGTAAGAGGCTTTGTTCCAAAGGTATTTTCAGTAAGGGGCTCCGTTCTAGGGAGATTTTTTAGTGAATGACCTCGTTCTAAATGAATTATTTTTTAAGAGGGTCTGCTCCAGAGAGATGGTTTAGTAGGGGAGGGAGGGAGCGTTCAGGAGAGATTGTTCAGTAATGCAAAAAGTTTAGCAGGGGGCATCATTCTTAAAGAATTGTTAAGTAGGGAACTTTTTTAGAAGGGCCTTCATATTAAAGTAATGGCTCAGGACACCCCCTAAGAAGAGGCTCGCCTTCAAACTTTAACAATGTTTAGAATACAAATAAAGTTCAATAATGTATGGGGCAGGTAAGGCTTGTCCAAAAAGATGTATGCTTATGGGTTAAGTCACATCAACTTTTAAAAGACAAATTTCCCATCATCCTTCCTTGTTAAACGTGAAGTTTGTGTTTGAAGAGTCAAACATACATGCCTTCCCATATGACCATGCCTCCTCTTTTGCAACATATTAATATTAAAGTAATAATTTACAAAAGTGACTTGACAACTTTTTATAATAACAAAGACTTTACAAAGTAGGTAATCGTATGATTTGACCTCACTTTTCTTTCCTTCTTTATTATTTTACTTTTTATATTTAGACACATTTTTTTTTCATATAGAAATTCATGCTTTGGATCTGGTGGAACGTCAAGATTTAATGATAGTATAAAAAAATTCTTATAACCTATATGGTGTGTTAAAGTAACTTTAAACAAGATGAAGAGTCCAAACCGATTACTTTCATTAGGAGTGGAGATACCGGTTAAGTGTCTCTGGCGTCACCGTAATAAAAACCATTCCGCAATATCGCAAGGCTTTTTTGTCCCTTTGGACATAGTCCAACTAGAAGACTTGTTGTCCTAACTAAATAGGCTTGAACGTGCGCGGATGAGGGCTCCAAGCTGAGTTGAAATGGTGCGAACAGGGGCAGAATGGGCTCAAATCGAGCTTATTTACTCCCCCATTTATACTAAACATGTGTAGATCTAAATATCATGTAGACACTTGAAGTTTTCTTCATACTCTTGCTTTTCGACGCTTGCTAAGCGTATCGGTGAGTTCGTATGAACTCCGAGGTTATCTTGGGTCTTTCGGCCGTATTGTCTTCAACCTCCATATCGTCTTCATTTTCGAACAAAACTGGTCCATCGGTGTTCTTTATATCTTCCCGGTATGGATGTGCACTTGTGGGCACTATGGACTTAGCGACGGTGCTAGTTACGATGGAACCGGGGGGCAGTTGCGGTGGCCTGTCGCCGGAGTGGCTGGATTAGTAAAAGAAAACGAGCATGTGTCTTGTTGGTTGAAAGCAATCGTCATGTCTGACTTCTCAAAACTCGCTGGAGGATATTTCCAGATCCTTGACTTCACGGAATACTCCGAAAAGTAGGGAAAAAGATTCCGGCGACGGATATAACGCCGGAGACCCTGAACTAGGTTGGTGCTTGTTTACCTAAACAGTGGACGGACAAACCAAAACATTTTTGCCGGTGAGACAACGGTGGTGGCGGCGGATTTGATCGACCATTCTTCTAGAGGTTTAAATGAGACCCATGATCAAGAGGTCCCACGGATGGCGCCAATGTTGGAACCTATTCCAAAAGGGTAAGGTTCCTAACAAGCTCAAGAGAGAATGGAGATCGGTTAAGTTGATATGCCAAGAAGTGAGTGAGTATTATGTTCTATTTGTCCTCCCATTACATTGTTCTCCTCTCCTCTTTTATAGAGGAGAGTATTATACACATTATCTACCGGATACACTAGTATACACGAGTCCCTCGATCCATCCGGCTTTCCTTTGGTCCGACGAGTTCGTATATCTTTATCCCACGGTTCCTGCCTCTTATCCCGGGACACGTGTGCATCGGGCCACCCGCCGGATCAGACGTGTAGCATGTGCGGTTTCCCTCGCAAACCGTTTCCCTCCAAGTGAGCTTCTAGAATGTCTGGGCTACCGGGATTTTTGTTGTTGGGCTTGTTGGTGTTATTGGGCTGGAGCCTGCTCATGAGACCTGTCTCGTGGGTAGGCTATTCATCAACCAATCATATTATGAATGGAATTTAAATTTTCGTTTCAATAAATCTACGAGTCAAATACATTAGAAAACATAATTCAAACTCTATTTTAATTGAATTTCGAGAACCAATCATTATGGGCACTATGCAAAACCGTAAACATTATTGGTCTTATTTATACTTACATCACCAAATGTAATTATCGAACACTCAAACCATGCCAATTAGTTGTCGAGCCACGTCGTGATGGCAAGCCTTTGATGAGGTACAAGCATTTGTATTGTTTAAGAGATCATCATGAGTATTAACATCATTGGCGTACCTTACTTAGGGCCGGGGGAGAACCCCCCCCCCCCCCTCGGTTTTTTCGCGTAGTAGTGCAAAGTTACCCATTTTCGCCCGAAAATTTTTATGCATAGTGTAAATTTAGGCGTTTTCGGCCGAAAATTCGAGTCCGGCCCCCCATCGTTTGTGAATTTTTGTATACATTTTGAGTCCCCCCCACCCCCCGGTGTCTTAGTCCAAGCTTCACCACTCACATGGATATGTTGCAAGTTAGTGCAGACACATTCCATTTCCAGCGTTTTTGTTATAGAGATGGATAGTAAATATGACATTTTAGACAAATCTTATACCGTACTATTATGCCTGCAACTAAGTCGTAAGAAATGCCACTCCTCAAATATTACTATTGCGTTTTGAGCACAATGATGGTGGATGAGAGGAGAACTCTACAACTATACATACTCAAGTGGGAGGAATCCTAAGGGCGCGTTCATTTCACGGACTTTTTTTAATAGATTAAGAATTGGAATTGAATTGGAAAGGAAAGGAATGTTTGAGAATCCCTATCATGTGTTTGGTTGGTTAACATGTTTTGGAATTGGAATTGGAATTGGTTCGAGCTGACACGAGTTTTCGCACTGGACGGGTTGGGTTTCGGTTTCCTTTGTTTCTTTTTGGTCGGTTTCGGAGCACCGGACGGGTTGGGTTTCAGTTTCTTTTGTTTATTTTTGGTCGGTTACGGATTCGTTTTCGGCCTTTTGTATCGTTGTGGTCGGTTTTTTCAGTTTCATTTCTGCTCGGTTTCAGTTTTTTTGTTTCGTTTTGATCAATTTTTTCGGTTTCCATCAATTCGGTTCAGTTTTGGTTTGTGTTTCGTTTTCGTCGACTTTCGGTTTCGGTTAATTTTTGGGTTTTTTTTAAAGAACGAGGCAAAGGCGGAAATGCTTTAGTTTTTTTACATTTTTCATTTTTTATTTATTTTTGAGTTATGATTCTTTTATTAATTTTTTTGAATTTTTTTTGGAGGGGTTTTTATTGTTAATAAGAAAATCCTTTATTTTCCATAACAATCCTTTAAAATAGATGGGATTTTAAAATCCCATGAAATATAGGATTTGATGAGATTTAGTTTACATTCCCATTCTTTCATTTAATGAAACAAACATATCAATTCATGGGATTTAAATTCCCATTTCTTAGAATTCCTTTCAAATCCTTGAAACGAACAGGACCTAAGAGCATTCACAATCCGTTCCCTAAAATTATGTGAGGGGGATTTGTAAATTATATGGTATGGTTATGAGTTGTTGTGAGTAGAGAAGAGAGAAAATTTGTATGGGAAAGTTAAATTTGAGGTTTTACTGTAGATACCGTATAATAATTTTTTAATATTTTCATAAAGTCGTTGTGAGTGAAAGAGAGAGAAAATATGATGATAAAGGTATAAAAAATATTATTTAATTAAACAGAAGAGAGAAAATACAGTATTTTTAGTGTAATTATATGATATATATGGATATAGGGTATGGAACGGGCTGGGAATGCTCTAAGATGGATGATCTCCTAGGAAGTTTCCACCTCGACAACCAAACAAATATTTAAAATTTTTATGGGTAACACAGACATCATGGTTGGCATGAAATCAGATGCTACGGTAAATGTCATCCCCCTTTTTGGGGTGCAATATAGCACAGTCCTTGACTACGTTTTTCCGTTGGTTAATGCTGCTGCACACTTGTTATATTTGTTTATATAGTGTTAGTTCTATAACGAACGAATTTCAAGTGGCTATGAATTAATTCCAAGAAAACGGCCGTTCACGTCAGGAATCAAGGTTGTTGATGCAGTTGCTATTCTTTCTTTTTTTCGTCTCGATTGTTTCCACCTGCATGATTCAGCCCATCTTTCTGTTTTTAGTCAAATGCGCGCTAGCGCGCTACAACTAGCACTTTTTTCTTTGATAGGCTCTCTTCTTCAAGGTAGATTCCCCAGATCAAATGACAAGGAGCCAAAAGCGAAGATGGCAACGGAAGAATCTGATGGCTAGGCGGGGGGGGGGGGGGGGTGATTGAATACTCCGGGTTGGTTGGAAAGTCTACGCGAAGTCGTGTCTCTGATCTTATTAGTTGTAATGCATTTAGGTTTGGAGTGGTAGACCTAGAGACTTTAGTAAATTTTATTCCGAAGTCGTGTCTCTGATTCTTTTTAGTTGTAATGCATTTAAGTTTGGAGTGATAGATCTAGAGATTGTTCTGTAACGTCTGCTCCCTTATTAATGGTTCAATGGCAATAAGGTGATATGCATTCGTGAACCGACGGGTCGGGTCCAAAGTTATACCCTACCGAAATATAAAGAATTTGATGTTGTCCCTTCAGTTTTCTTATTATGATTGAGAGATTAGGTTTTCGAAATTTAGTTATAAATTTGATGTTAGTGACTCTTTATACTTTAATTAGTTGACTTAAACCTTGAATCTTTTGCAAGGAACTAAACAAGATTATAAAAAAATGTTTTATGTGTTAGCTTGACATATGTATCAGTTTGTATCAATTTGGCATGTTTGCTTGCGTATATTTTGTTTGTACAAAATATGTGAAAGTAAAATATAGTGAATTAAACTTTTAAGGGTAGTAATTTTAACATGGTGCAAAAATGGCACGGAAATAATTATCTTTAAGGTTACTATATATAACATGTTTTATAACTTCGTTGTTTACGAGTAGCGCGTTTAAATAAGCATGTCAATTCATAATACGCCTATCTGAACAAGTCGACCCATAATTTTATCTATTGCAACCAGCCAACAAGTCAACCTATATGACTTGCTGTAGACAAATTGGTTACATCACGTGGGTACTGGGGCGGATTCAGGCCTAAAGGAGGGTGGGCCGGTGCCCACCGTCCAATCTAAAATGTTAGCGTATCATATAACCCAAAATCCTAATTTAAGTCAAGTGCTCACCGTCCAATCCTAAAGGCAAGTGCCCAAAAGATTTTTGAGAAAGGTCGGGCTCAGAAACATAAAGAAAGAAATTGAAAGTTTTCAGGCCAACAGGTTTTTTTTTTAAAGACTGGTGCCATAAAAAAGAAGACTAGAAGATAGGGATGAGATCGGTACCGTACCAATACCGAAAATCACAAATTTTCGGTACCGGTGCCGGGTACCGAAATTTTCGATTCAGTACAGGTACCGGTAGTTAAGGTAAAATTTAGGAAATACCCGTACCGATACTAAAACTCAAAACTTGGGTATCGATTTGATACCGACGGTACCATATCAGTACCGATTTAAATACCGATACTAAATTTGCTCATCCCTACTAGAAAATGATGATAAAACTTAATTAAAATAAATCAAAAGATGAAAACATTAGTGTACAACTAGAGCTGGTGGCTAGGCTACAGAAACTTTCTTTAGACATTTTGTTTTATTCTTTCATTAAATGTTATTTTTTCTTTTTGGTCTTATCTTTTTAAAGGCAAGGAGATTACTAGTTTTTCATTTTTCCTTTCTAACGAAGACTTCAATCTCCTAGTGTTTTAAAGGTTGTCTTTATCAATAAACTATCAACCCCTTTAATAAACGGGATTACTAGTTATTTTCAGTCCAGTGGCGGATCCAGGAATTTTTTTTAGGTGGTTCCCTCTTAATTTATAAGGTGGTTCCTACGCGTCTTCTATATATCCGTACACTATTATTTCGAAACTCGGGTGGTTCCGGGGAACCACCCGGTTTGTATGCTGGATCCGCCCATGATTTTCACAAGCAGTTCCCAAAAAACGGTATGTCCATAAAATCGCCATGGTTACTATCACAGGGTCATATTACTGGTTATTTCCATAAAATGTAAACTTTTTTTTATTTCATGAAATTTTTCAAAAGTTACACGCTTACGCTATGATACATTATTTTAGTTCTGAAGTTCTTTTTAGATATAGGGTTATCGAGTAAAGATGTTTCATTTGAATATTTGATATAAAATTTAAATATAGTAATTTTCAATAAATACCAACGAAAATTAATAACTTAAAACTCATTTGTTAGTAATTCAACCATATCAATGATTGATGACTGATTAGGGTGGTCAGGATGGGAGCGTGTAGTTGTCTACGGGTAGTCCGGGTATTTTTATTAGAAAGTATATTTAATTAGTGTAAAAACTAATATAATTTTTTTATTAGACCCTCTAAAACTGTAGTCGATGTATTTTTTTTATTTGTATTTAAATATTTAATTAATTATGTTATTTTATTATCAATTTTTTTGTTTGACCTATTTTTAGTTGATCCTTATTGTGCCCGCCCTACAAAAATTTTTTCTATCCGCCTCTTATGGGTAATGTTTAAGGTAACACAATTTTAAGTGTGTCCAAGTTAAGAATGATGTTTTGACACAAATAAATAAGTGGGTGATATTCGAGTTAATGTTGATCAGTTATTCATATAAGTAATGGAAAACATGAATACTAATAAATCTATGAACCTGTTACAGCAGGGAGATTAGTAATCGCAGCAGAGTATGATGTAGTATACATGTTTGCCATCTTGATCGAGTTCCTGTTTAGGATGTATAGTTAAGTATGGTGTTAAGGTTCTTAATGAAACGTGTTATTTTACATATATGTATAATACGTATTTTTTTAATTTTATACACATATGTACAATTAAAATAAATGATAATGTACATATATGTACATTATGTAAATCGAGATTAAATAAAAATATACATATGTGCATAATTAGGTTTTTTTTATGAAACCGGGATGAAAAATATTTTTTTTTTGTTTTTTTATTTTTTTAAAATTTTCGGTTTTTTTTTGTTTTATAAGTTTTTAAGAGTTTTTTTGTGTCCGAAAATGATTCTCAAAGTTTTCAATTTCAAAAAATTCTCTTAGGATTCTTACCCTATATACACACACACATACATGCATACATACATACATGCATGCATTGTTACAGTTTAACGATTCAACTCGCTACCTGTAAACCCAACATTAAAAGTAAAAAAACACCCCAAATTTCTTTAACAGTCAAATCTATGTCACTTAACGTGATCTATATTCAATTACAACCACATCAAAATTCAAACTTGAATAAACAAACAAACGAAAATGAAACTTGAGAAACCAACTAAACAATTTAAGATTTTAAGATGAACCATATTAACGTGCATGCCAATTATATGACAACCGACAATGATCATATCATTAATGTTAGGTACAGATCCCCCGTGTGCGACTGATACTAATCATTCATTGTTGTTGACCAATCCACTATACGTTGAATTTGCATTATTTGCTTTGTTCATACATGTACATTATTTGATTCATCATTTTGATTATTCGATGTCTACGTATACCGAAGCCTTATTGTAATGTCAAATTCGTATACTATTTCTTTTGTACATGTACCTACATCCATCACTTTAATTATAATAAGTTTTGTACATGTACACAATCTACTATGTAATTTTTACGATGCGTGTTTTAAAAAGCTTGACATGTCAAAACTTAGATTGTAATGTTGAATAGTATTTTATTTGTTTTGTACGTATAAGTACATTATCTGGTACATTATTCTAATTATAAAAATCCTCAGTGTACCAAACTTCGTTGTATTTTTTTATAAGATGTGTTTAAAGGAACTCCATCATGTCAAGTCAGTTGTAAATAGCATTGGAGTTTTGTCATTTAAAACTTGAGAAAAAAAAGGCAGTTAAGTAGAACATATAGCATGTTAAACAATTAACAAGATATATCGTAGGTGCTTATACTAATATATGGTTGCCAATCTTATAAAATGTTAGAACCTAAGGTTTGTATCCATTTCTTAACTTGATGATATTTGTGGGTGGGATTTGGGTGCATGTGCCTGGTATTGTGTTTTTATAAATTGGACGTCCAGTAAATTGCTTGATGCGAAAAAGGTGAGGATCTTGGTTCAGGAATGGCTTTAGATTTTAGTTACTTTTCCAATGTAACCGGATACGATACAAATTTGGCTCTAGCAGTGTAATTATTATTATTATTATTATTATTATTATTATTATTAGAAGAAGAAGAAGAAGGAACATGCATCAACCCAATACTTTCATATACGCTTTTTTCATTTGTTTATTTATTAGTTATTAGTAATTCTAATTGGCTTATCATGCATCAACCCAGTCAAATTTTAGAAAAAAAAGTCTCGCGTGATCAGCTATCGAATTACACGAGCATGCTCATTTTTTGGGTTACGTTTGTTCCTTTACATTTTTTTAGAATATTAACAAACGAACATAAATGAATACGAAGACGCTCATTTCTTAGTTTGCAACAATAAGAAATTACGTTTGTTAAGTAGCATGTTTGTTCATTTATTTGAATCAACTTATAATATGAACAAACACAAACAAACCTCTGTTTATAATCTTATAACTCTTTTACCGATATGTTAAAGTGGCATGTATCTCACACAAGTCTTATCTTGCAAAAATCTTATCCGATAATTAAGTAGTAAAATAAAGAAATATCACCTACAATAAGTTGTGTTTTAGAAAGTATTCTAGTCTAGTGATGAAATGAATTTCTTATGTGACATTTTTTGGTGCATTTCAAATTATTTCATCTACCTCCATCCTTTAGCATTTACTAAAGCATGGGTCTACATACTTCTCAGTTCATGAATCCAAAACCTAGAATCATATCCAAGATCTTTCCTTTTGTGTCATTGGATTTATGAAAAAACACAACTTGACGCTCTATTTTTTTTAGTGACGGCTAAAATACAAGCTAGTGATACACTAGAAAAAAAAAAGTTAATTACATGACGAGAAGGGAATTTTTAATCCACTCAGACCAACTAATTGTAAATCGGAAATCTCTCTTAACCATAAAAATTAAATAAAGGTTCTCTTCTCCTATCTAAACACGAGAAAAGAAAACCACTTCGATGTCTCCAGATCACCCACCAAACTATAAGGATAAAACAATTCATGAGCTTTTTCTTCTTGCCAGATGAAGATAACAAATCAAGCAAATTCATAATCCCAGAGATAGTGATATTCTGAATCGATTGTAGACCAAGCCACTTGGTACTAGCGAGCCAAACTCTTGGAGCAACATCGCAGGCGCTGAACCAATGATCCATAGTCTCCTCCGCATCCGAGCAAATAGGACAAAGAACACAACGCATATCAATACCATGATTAACAAGATTTGGACGAATAGGAAACCTATTAGCACAAATCCGCCAACCCAATATACTCTCTATTGGGAACGAATCGATTTCAACGGGTAGGTGAAGCCCCATTCGACAAAAGCATGCATTCGACATGCTTTTTCATCCAGATGGATGAGGACTAGAAATTGCTGAATCAACTGCTCCTCCAGAATGGCTGGTAATACCACTTAAGGGCGGATAGACCGTCCACCCAGTGCCACTACCCACTTCTACTAAGGCTGGGCTTAATAGGAGCAAGAGACTTGGTGGCAACAACCAGAATGAAATATTATTTAATCGTGGAAATGCCATGTCAGGCGCACCTATCAGAATCGGAACAGACCAATTACCAGATCCACCTACCATCGCCGGCATAACCATAAAAAAGATCATTAAAAAAGCGTGAGCCGTTATTAAAACATTATAAAGTTGATGATTCCCACCAAGAATTTGATCGCCGGGTCGTGCTAATTCCATACGAATCAGTACTGAGAAGCATGTGCCCATCACTCCAGCAATGGCACCAAAGATGAAATATAGAGTCCCTATATCCTTGTGGTTAGTGGAGAACAGCCATCGGACCGGATTTGTCATAAAATTGATATTCTTTCGTTTTCTTCCTTATCAGAGAGGGGCCCCTTGTTGGGCGGGGCTTCTTTTTGAAAAAAGGGAAAAGAGAGTCCGACTTGCGTGTGTTAAGCATCTAATCCTAGTCTTTATGTTCTCTGTGTTAGAGGAGTTAGATGTCCCTCATGTTGAACAATCTGACATCAAGTTGTTAGGACCTGAGTCGCTATGCGAACACTTAACACAAGACTGAAATCAAGCTATAGTGGTTTATGAATCAGTCATCAAGCATCTTAGCCAAACGGTGACCGGCTACGTAAGCACTTTGGGCACAGGTTTCTCGATCGGGAACGAATCGATTTCAACGGGTAGGTGAAGCCCCATTCGACAAAAGCATGCATTCGACATGCTTCCAAATTGAGTTGACTGTAAAACTGTCATAGGCATCAAAATCCCAAATCCACAAATCTCGATTACAGTAGAACCTCTATAAATTAATAATGTTGGGACCGGGATATTTAGTGAAATATTATTATACCGATAAACTAATAAATATTCGTGAGCAACTCTCAAATTAATGCATCAACCTTCAGAATTTCCATGTCTGTTCACTTTACCTATTCGGTATAAGGTTATTATTTTATTATTTAATCGATTGGGGTCCAATTTTATACCGGTTCTAAGTTGAGATCAGACAAATTATTAATTTTATCGAGGTTACTAATTTATCAAGTATTAAATTATAGAGGTTCTACTGTATTATATAGAGGTTTTACTATTCCAATGTAATCGATTGAAATAGTTTGTGTAAATTTGATATGCTTTATATGTAAGCTTCTTGTTTTTATTGTTAGGGACTAGTAGTTGCTAGTTCGTCTTTGTTAATATACGCATCCTTTTAAGAAAAAAGTTTGCTTATGTTCGGCCTCTCCCCTTTTATCCAAATCCATATGCATCTAAACATCCGGTAAATGACTTTTTTTTTCTTTAAAAATTAATAGCAAATAGCAAAAATAAATAGTGAGCAAAAGCTCACTCTTAATATATTTTACAAGTCCACAAAAATTATAATATTGACCTTATCCCTGAAATTGTGTCATTGACTTTTTTTTTTTTCGCTAAAGAGTGTGTAATTTCTTTGTATTCGTACATAACTATGATTTTCGTTACATATATTACTGGTTAAAAAGTTATTTCTTTTTCTTTTTCTTTTTTTTATGTGACTTTTCATCTATGTGTATATATTTTTAATTCAACTTTATTTGTTGATATATATTTTATAGAGAAACTGAATATAGTTTTAACTTTTCTTTTTCTTTATATTTACACACTGGTGAACATGCCAAACACGATTTAACCTCTGCCTTGATTAAGATAGTATTATAAATCTTCTAAAATTGAAAGCAAAAGCATGGACAAGATAATAAAATGGTTACGTGTTAAGAGAAAATATTAGCCTACTAGATTAGTCGGACAATATGAACTCATCAGACAACATGGTTATGTGACGGAAATATTGACTATTGAGAGCCTAAGATTAAAGAGTAAAAAACATTGTTATGGTGTAAGATAGGCCGTCATATTAGCTTTGTTAAACATGTTCATTAATATATTAATACGGGGCGCATACACATGTACTATAATGACAGTGGTCTCCAGAAGGGAGCATTCCACGTCATTATCCAGGAGATATCTGTAGGTACGATTTTTAGGAGTCCACTCGATAATGGTTGTTACATGTCTTTTTTGAGACAACATTTTATCTTTACTCAAATAGATGCGATATTTCACGCTGTTGGACTATTATTCCGAGGTATTACCGAACATTAGCCATAAACTACTTGTCTGAAACTTGATATTCGACAAAAGTTGTATGATAATTAATATGTTAAATATCATGATCCATGGAATATATTCATGTACTTCATAAGTAAAATGTTGTTTGGCATGTCTTATGTTTGCCAACCTATAGGAAAACGTTAATATGTATGCGAAAACATATGTAACATGTTACCGATTTCGCAACAACCATAAAAGAATCTAAAATCTGAATTATATTGACCACTCGAGGCAAATTGGGCTCCAAGGCCCAAGCTCTTCATTGAACGGTCTATTCGCTAAAAAAAACAAGTAGATTTTTCCTTTTTTAATATGTCTAATTTTTAATCATTCGATAACACTTGTAATTTGTACCAAACCTAAAAAAAACATGTCTCAGAGGCAATGGACCATAAGCTCAAAATTTGCACCGAATCAAATCAATAATCAGACTCCATATCTCCCTCTTCACATGATACCAACGTAGAGTCACAATCACAGATTGGTCATGCAGGGCTACTTGTACCTTATGCAGTTGAAGTTGTACATTAGTTTAAATTAAACAAACACACATTGCCACCTCTTCTCCGGCCAAAAGCATGGAAGCCTGTCTCCAAATTAAATGGTTTGTATTATTTTATGTTTCCTGTACCTGCACCTCCACCAGGAATTTTCAACATCAATCAGTATTTTACCAACTGTAGCCCTTGCACTTTCACTGTTTTTAATATTCAGTCCCTTAAGAACTACAATCACCATGATAATAATAATAATAAGTCACTTAAGAACTACAATCACCATAATAATAATAATAATAATATCCATACAAACAATAATAATAATAAGTGTTCAGAAGTCACACACAAGTTCTTGAAATGCAAAAGTTAGAAAACAAAGGTTTTCCTATAACAACATATATTAAAAACATTTTACTCTTAAACTTCTATTCATTAATTAAACACAAAACAAAACACTTATCAAAACATAAAGTTGCACTTGCATCCTTCCATGAAGCTTAGTTTCTGTTCTTTGACTTTTCCATGGCCCTTGGAGCTGTTCATCAATAAAACCAGAGTTAGAACATCGGTTACGCGTAGGGGTGCAAACGAGCCGAGCCAAGCCCGAGCTCGACTAGGCTCGAGCTCGGCTCGTTTAAATTACACAGAGCTCGTTTCGAGCTCTATTTTCAAAGCTCAAGCTCGGCTCGTGGGTAGATTTTCAAGCTAGAGCTCAGCTCGTTTACTATATATCAACTATTTTTTTTATATAATTATAATTATTTTCATACATTTTTTTCTATTATAATTTTATGTATAAAATAATTATGTTATTTAGTTATTTTTATTTATTTTTTTCATAACATTATATATATTAATTAATAATTATTAAATATATATATTAAAAAATTATATAAATGACAGGCTCGTTTAGGCTCGCGAGCTGGCTCGAGCTCGATAAGCGAAGCTCGGGCTCGGGCTCGTTTATTAAACGAGCTTACTTTTAGGCTCGAGCTCGGTCTCGGGCTTGATGAAGCTCCGCTCGATCGAGCTTTTTAACGAGCCGATCTCGAGTAGCTCGCGAGTAGCTCGGCTCATTTGCACCCCTAGTTTCGCGTTAAAACTATTAATATGCGCGTGTCGAAATAAATACCTAAGCCAATTGCATCAGAGCCCTTCATGATCTTCAACCTCTTGCAAGAACCGATAAACATACTGCGGTATAAAAAATGTAATATTTATAAATTACAAATCAAATAATAACATATTATGATAAGAATTAACATAACTAATACTTACTCCCATGGAACATCTCCAACAAGCATCCAATCACCATCTTTGTCTTCATAAGTAAGCACATACTCGGATCCGTGCAACAGATCCCTCAACTTGCTTTCGCTCAGACTTTGACTTCCCTGTGATCCGCATTGACCTGAAATTAACAAAGTGAATATAACAAAAATGAAAAACCGTCTTTTTAAGGTTTTAACTGCATTTAAAACAACTAACCGAGAGTGAAACAGCTAAACATCTTTTCCAGGGCTGATGAAAGTTGTTGATAAGTAGTGTAGCTTCTTAGATCAACTTTTCTCAAATAAGGAGCACCGTCCATGCTAACTTTAACAAATAGAGCAGTCAGACCTGGTTTACCGTCCACCTCATCATTGGTTTTTGCGTTTGTTGCCAAAATGTTCTTGCGGAAGGACCTAACTGGAGGCCAACCGACTACTTGTGCCCTGATAACAAGATTGTCAACCAAAATGTTATCTCTCAATTCAGTATGTTCGTGTTCGTTCGTTTTAACTTTAACCGAACAAACGATCGAACATGAACCATTAAACGAAAAGGGTTTTGTTGTCAGTGCTCAAGTGTGTTCACGTTCGTTAGTTAAGAAAATGAGTGTGTTCATGTTCGTTCGTTAAGAAAATGAGTGTTTATCTTCGTTTGTTAACAGTATGCACGAAAGTACACAAGCATAACCCAATAAAGATGAATGAACATAGCTGAGCTAAAATCAATTAAAAGTAATTATGAACAACAATGTGTCGGGCCAAAAAAAAGTTATTAAATCTCGACTTAATTGTAACGAGACTAATAGATTTAAAAGAATATATTAATGAGCATAAACGAACGAACTTAAACATACTAGAACTAAC
Source organism: Bidens hawaiensis (assembly GCF_021521415.1). NCBI lineage: Eukaryota > Viridiplantae > Streptophyta > Magnoliopsida > Asterales > Asteraceae > Bidens > Bidens hawaiensis. The sequence continues at coordinate 36,634 of NW_027506674.1, forward strand.
AAGCATAACTTAACAGAAACAAACAAATAAATGAGCGAACATTCACAAACTTAAATAAACAAAAGAGACATGTGTTCATGACCTCATGTTCGTCCGTTTAACTAAATGAACATAAACAAACGTTTGGTTCGTTAACAGGCCTACATTCTAGACAAAAAAAATACAAGTTTCTGATTGCACTTACTTAGCAGCAGGCGGATTTGAAGTGTTGGCCTTGTTATTAGTTCCAAAGGTTGCACGAGTTTGTTCCTGTGACGCAATCTTTGATGTTGCATCTTTAACCATAGCAGTTTGAACACTGGACAAAATCTTATTATTAACATTTGCATTACTGCAAATGGTATCAGAAAACCCTCTTTTATTTCCCGAAACAAAAGTCTTTTGTGAACCAGAGCAAATTCCATCTTTAGAAGGAAGCAGCGGAAACAACGGTTTCTCATCAAGATTCTCGGCGCTCACCAGGTCGGCATCCGGGTCCCGCTCAGGTGATTGAGATCCCGGAAGACCAAGCCGCAGTTCAGTAGCTTTCAGGTTCAGATTGTTTCTTTTCACATCCGAGATTCCACACACAGCTGAGCTGTCAACCGATGAAGAATCTGATAATCCGAGATAGTTTCTTTCGGTTAATCCAGTGTTCGTTGGGAAAATCGATTCCATAGTTGAAGCAGAAGTCATTAAGGACACGTGTCCCTGGTCATCTCCATCAATACCTAACAGTGGCGGCGGCATTGATCCAAAACTTCTTGGAGTTCTTGTTAATCTGCTTGAATAATCAACCCCAAAGATAATAAAACATATTAAATAAAAAAAATCCACTCGGTAATGCTATAAACAAACTAGGGCTGTTCAAAAAGCTCGAGGCTCGAAGCTTGGGCTCGTGGCTCGCTCGACAAAAGCTCGAATAAAACTAGTTAAAAAACTTAATCTGAAACATCCGGAGCTGATTTGGCTCTTTTTTGTAACCGAGCCAAAATCAACCTAGGCACGGCTCGTTGGCTCAATCTTAAGCTCGTTTAACTTCAAAATCAACCTAGAGCGTAGCTGAGTTACCTCGTTTAATTTCGAGCCCGAGTTCGAAACCACCCTAGCTCGACTCGTGAACAGCCCTAAAACAAACAAACGTACCCGGTATAATCCCACTCATAGCATAGGCTATTGGTAGGGTCCGGGGAGGGTGTTACGGGGGCAAACCTTACCTCTATCACCGAATACAAAATAGTACGCTCCCGGCAAGACCCTCGGCTCCAAAAATCCCCTTTATTTATTTATTATTTTTTTCTTTTTTATCTTTTTAATGCTATAAATGTGTAATTAATGAAACAAATTCTGAGATTTGAAAAAACTACTTAAAGAGCTAAAATAATAACGAACTAACAACGAAATGTTTATCGTGTAATATAGTGTATCTAGGTCAGTAACTTTTTTTTAATTCAGGAAACCAGTGGATCATACACGCATCTAAACTTCTAAAATACAATCAAAATAAAACAACTTATAACATATTAGACATACAAAAAGGGGTGTATAAGTAACAAAATATCCACAACAAAATTGCATAGGAACTCTCAACCCCCAAATTAAAGCTGCCAGTTGACTAAAATCAACACCCAAAAACATCTCACGGGATTAGCACATGCCAAACCCCTAATTCTAACAACAAAATAATTATTTATAAAATTTGAACACATGCAAACAAATCAAGACAACAATAAAACAAAGAACATGAACAACATAAACATAAACACAAAGTGTTGAATTCAGCTCACGAAACAAAACAAAACCCAGAACCCAGATCTTAAAAATAAACATTGATTTAAAAAAAAAAACTGAAAAAAAAAAAAGATAATAGAGCAAAAAAAGGAAGCATTTACCTGAAAAACAATGAAACAGGTGTTTCTAAAGAGATGAAGATTGGATCGACAGCAACAATTAACAAAGGAAATAAGCAGAGGTGAGGAGGAGAGAGAATGTGTTTGTGTTTAGAGAGAGAAAGAGAAAGAGAAAGAGAAAGAGAGAAGAGGATATTAAGGTCCCTCCATTAAGCAGAAAGCAAACAAAAGGTTCTGTGAGCTGTGTGCCGTGAAAGTCATTTTATTATGTATAATAAGTTAAAGACTAAAATATAGGCAAAGTGGAAAAGAGTGTGTTTTGTAGGGGGGTGATGTGTAAATTTGAGATAACTTTGTTTTCCATCTTTTAAGCACAATTTTCCACACAAGATGCCTCCCCGTCCCTAAAACATGCACTTAATTTATTCAAATTCTTTATTTGTTTTTTTTTAAGACTAAATTGGATCACTGGAGTATCATTGTGCCACCAGTGGTACCACGCGATCATATTCATTACCAAGCCAAGCCACCAATTCATGAGGAAACTCAATATTTGAGAAAAACCCTCTCTTATGAGATTCGAGCCCAGGACCACTGGAGTATCATTGTGCCACCAGTGATACCACGCGATCATATTCATCACCAAGCCAAGCCACCAATTCATGAGGAAACTCAATATTTGAGAAAAACCCTCTCTTATGAGATTCGAACCCAAGACCACTGGAGTATCATTGTGCCACCAGTGGTACCACGCGATCATATTCATCACCAAGCCACCAATTCACGAGGAAACTCAATATTTGAGAAAAACCCTCTCTTATGAGATTCGAACCCAGGACCATATGGTCACTAAGTCTTATCCCACTACCAAGATATCATTGGACTAGAAGTCCTTTGGTAAACTCTTATTATTGTAGTTTCCAAATAGCATTTGTAATGATAATAGACTAGTTAAATTTAAATATCGGCCTATGGGTATACCTTAATGTTTATAGCGTTAAAGCCGAGTTGGCAAGGTTAATTAGTGGCACATCACTTTCTTCATGGGTTATGCAGCTTTGAATGCAAGGTGGGTTAAAACATTAATGGACTTCAACATCCTCTTCACACACAAGCTTTAATATATACCTTATAGCCTTAGTTTTGACGCGAGAATTCGGTATACAAAATATTAATTAGGCTTTATTAAATAAATTCTATAAACAAAACGGTACGAGTTATAAAGTTATGTTGCGGTAGGGTACTGCTTTGATACCGACTGTGAGAAATACTAAAACTGACTCGTATCAAAACCAAAAACCTTAAAAATGAAATTGATATGATGTTGTTTGGGTGGTGTTGGTTGGGTAAAAGAAATTCTATGTGTTACAAACCTTAAAAATGAAATTGTCACGATACTGGTTCTCTATATAGTTTACGATATTTTAAAAAAATATTTTGAATAAACTATGTTGTAAATAAAATTTATATCGGCATTCGGCATGTTGAAAAAAATTAATCGCGTTGGCGTATTATGTTTTTTAATGCTAATGAACGTAAATTAGTAGAGAAACGTAAGATTATGAAAAAGATTAATTAGATCAAAGAAACATATATTAGTTATAGCATAAGAGGTGAAGCAAAGCTAAAAAGAGCGACTAAAGATACAGTTATATAGGTATAACCAAGTTATTTTTTAACCTAGTGATATTGGTGGATTGTTACACCACCAAAATATGGGTTTAGGTGTGTTCAAATCATGCCCAAAAATACTTTTTTAATTAATAGTCGATATATGTGATCCAGTTTCGGTTCTAGTTACTAGATAAGTTGTTCATTTGTCTAAAACTTTGTTTTATTCTTAAAAATGGTGTTGTACATGCTTGAATCACTAGCCCGTGTAGTTTGAGGACGATTCATGTGTTGTTTGAGACCAACCCATTCTAAAATTCATTTTGTTGTTCAAGTATATTACACGTGTGTAAATATACCCATTTTATAGACTCGGTCCAATCACTCAAACACGTATTTGTTAGGTTCAACATGGTTTGGTCAAAGATTATCCCCAATCTCTTTGATAAAGAGGAGGTAATTATACAATTTGATGGAGGACCTCTCCACCTCCCCACTACACATGTTAGTAATTACCAACTCTTCATGTTCAGACATGTATATATAGGGGTGAGGGGCAATGTAACGCGCTACTACTATATGGTATTTAACTATTGATATACATATGCAATACTTGTTTCGCTCAATGTGGCCCGGCAGATTTAAGCGTCGAAGCCACAATGAAACAACACAGGTATCGTATGTATATGCAAATACCATGTAATGGTAATAGTGTATGCTACCTTGATCCCTTATCTAGTGTAGCCATGTATGCAAATGTAGATCTCTTTATAAATCATGAGAGTTCTACTTTGTATGTAAATGCACGACTCTACATAAATCGTGAGAGTTGGTACTTGACAATAACACTAAATATAGTTAGACAATCTGGATATATACATGTATGGACAAAATGTAGATGTATGAGGTAAGTTGCTTTCAAACTATATAAATGAAGACATGGATAGTAAAGAAGCTTCTTAATCAGCATTTTTATTATTTTATACTAAAGTAATTAAAAATTTACAATTTATGTCTGTTCATACTAAATTACTTAGCATTTTTCATATAAAACTTTTTTATAATTAATTCGTTTTTAATAACTTTTAAAAGTTTGTTAACTTCAAATTTTTATTTCATAATGCATCTTCTTAGGTGAAAATTAAAGTGATGGACCCTTTACCTGTATACAAAAGAATTTGTGATTAATAAAAAATATCTTTGTAATCATTTGTATTTGGTCACTACCACATATTAATACCCGAACATCATTATTAACAGCCACATACCACCCTTTTCTATCCACCACTTGCAATAAAATGTTTTAAATAGTAAACGGATATTAAATAGGCAATGTATCATGATTAATATTATTATTTGTTGCTAAAAATCATACAATTTGTCATGGTGAGATGAAAGGTGAAAAAAATTATTGTCATTTAGGTGCTGTGTAAATAGTTTCGTCTTTCATACGTGTATTGTTGAATGTGAAATGTGATGTTGTGAATAATAAAATTTGAAAAAAAAAAATGACAGAGATGGAGTTAAAAGATTAGTTTATATATTAATCTTGTGAGCCCCTCTCGTAACGGTGTT
>NW_027506675.1:0-47178 GCF_021521415.1 Bidens hawaiensis
AGTTTAGCATCTTCCATTTTGTTGCGGAGTATACGGGGCGCTGTACTGATATTATATCCCTTCTGTAAGCAGAACATCTCCATCTGGTAGTTTTTGAATTCTGTACCATTATCACTCCTGATGTACTTAACCTTTCTCCCAACAATATTTTCAACCTTGGTAATCAAGTTAATTACCAACTGAACTGTCTCATCTTTTGCCTTCAGAAAGTATACCCAAGAGTATCGAGAGTAATCATCTGTTACAACCAAGCAGTATGACGTTCCACCTAGACTCTTTACATTCACGGGACCAAAGAGATCCATGTGAAGTAGGTCTAGGGTACTGACAATTGAGTTAACCTTCTTGGAGTGATGAGGTTTTTTGTGTTGCTTTCCCTTCTTGCACGACAAGCATTGATCTTCAAAGTTAAAATTCTTCAAGGGAACTCCAAGCACCAGCCATTCTTGACAATGTAATTCATTTTGCGAAGATGTATATGTCCCATTCTTTGATGCCATAACTCTGACTCAGACTCAGTTGCCTTTAACAGAAGACATGACTCTTCTGTTGTCATCCTCAGTTGACCCATATCCATTACATACGTGTTCTTTTCTCTTGGAGCTCTCATCACCACCCAGGCCTCTGGTATGTTGAAACCAGGATAAAGAACGATTGCTCATTTTTAGTAAAATACACCGTGTATTCTTTGTCACAAATTTGAGACACACTCAACAAGTTATGCTTAAACTCTTCCACAAAATTCACCCTCTCTAACTTCATTTTTCCATTTGTCACAGTTCCAATACCACTGATTCTACCTCCACTCTCTCCAGCGAAACTAACCCTTCCTCCTTGAACAGATTTCCAGTCACGTAACAAATTCTTGTTACCAATCATGTGCCGGGAACAGCCACTGTCAACAACCCACAGATTTTTTACAGCTCTGTTTGACTGTTCCTCGCACAATTAAAGAAATAGATTAAAATTTGGGGACCCAAGACCTACTGGTCTTGGGTCGATTAAATCTGTTGACCGGCATCCAATACTTTGGTTGCCCAAAGTCAGTTTGAGGATGGTTTCTGTAAGTTCTGAAAGGAAACCTCTAGAAGACTGGCTATGAGGCCATCCAAACCTTAGTGAATTAACTGAATTATAATTGTTGGTTTGGTAGTTAACTGGGAAAAAATGAGACCGATTTCTTTGAAATCTTGGATTAGTCCAATGTCTGAAATTTTGTGTGTTCGCATTCTTACCAGTATCATAATTATTATTCGCTTTATTCTCAGTTTTCGGAGGCCTCATTCCTCTAAATTTTCTCTGTTTTAGAGGACAATCAGCAATAAGGTATCCTACTTGATTGCATCTGAAACAACTTCTGTTTGAACTTTCGTCTCAACAGTTGTTGCAGATGTCGAGGTTGCATTACTACCCCGTTTGTTTAACATATGGTGGGACGAACGGATTTAGGGAAGAATTCTTTTCATCGGGCTTATATTCCTCCCCACGTTTCAGTAACACTACCTCTTCTTTTATCTCACCCAAATTCGGATGAATTGTCCGAATTTGATGAGACAGAGCTAGGGACAGAGATCGCAATATTAGAACTTGACTTACTCATCTCGCTCTTATTGACTTCAGTTTCTTTAGTAGAAATTTGATTGGAACTGTCTGACTAATCTCAACATTCGCAGATTGCTGATTAATAGGATTATAAGTATAGTTATTGTTATACGGTGGTGGAACTTCAGAAAATCCAATTCCCCCTTTGTTAACTAGGGAACGTTGAACACTTATGATGTGATCTAGCATTGCTGAAGAATTTCTAAATTGTTCAATTTTTCTGTTTAGTTCCACCACTTTTTACCTGGTAATCAGCTATTTGTTTATCTTTTTCAGCAATTAGTTTGGTTTTTTCTTCTAACACTTCATAACTAAGATCAATTACTTGTATTTTTTCAGCTAGACTTGCTTTAAGACTTCTGATATCCTTTTCACTAGCTTTATTTTTACCGAGTAACTGTTTTCTCTAGTTTTAGTATAGTAATGATCTTCTTTTAACGTTTTAAATTGTGTGTCCAAACTAACAAACTGATCAGTTATTGTTTTCAATTGCTCAGACAGATTTTCACATTGCACACAATGAAGTTCAGAACTTACCTCAGAGAGCTGATCGTTCACTTCTGCCATATATGCTTGATTTTCTCCCGTCTCCTTCTCACTTCCTCCAGTTTCGATGTTTACAAATTAGCCTATTCGAACACTTCCTCAACTTGTATATTCCAATTGTATCCACCATTCTGTCTAGATACCATAGCCCTATTCTCACAACCTCCCCCATTCTGTTGTGCAGGCCTGTTCTGACTTCGTTCGACTTTCTCATTTGTACATTCCTTAGCATAGTGACCATTTTGTTGACAGTTGTAACATCGAACCTTTGATTTATCAAACCCTGGTCTTTCTCCAACGAACTTTCTACCCGTTTTCTTCATGAATCTCTTTACCCTTCTTACTATCATAGCCATCTGCCACTGCAGGTCCATCTCTTCCAAATCATCAGCATCGATCTGATCATAGTCTTCATCCAAAGTTGCAGGGTCGACTATTTTACCTTTGATGTAGTTCTCATAAGATGCAATGAAGGACGCATAGAGAGCAAACTGCTGTTCGGCTGATTTAACACTCATGGGCATCTGTGAATAGTTGTAGCTTGGAACATTTGACGAGAAATTTCCAGTTGTGGCTTGAGGTTTTGAAGGATTACTACCTCCAGCTACGAAACATACGTCGCCATCCATATTGAGAATCACATGACCATCTCGAGTTGAGTTTGAGTCTGATTCTCCCTTTGAGTAGTAGGCAGAGGATTCTGATTTTGAACATGAGCTTGGAGTGACTTTCGCACCATACATTCCCGGATCCTGAACCTGATCAGTTGGTGTCTCCTTCCTAACCATGTTAAGTTCAAAATTTCGTAACTTATTGACCGCTGTTTCCAAATCAATCTTAGCAAAGTCTTTATCCTCTCTCATCAGAACCGTGTACATTTCCCATTTCGGTGGAAGAGCATCAAGAAGTTTCTCTACTATCTCTTCTTCCTTGTATTCAATGGAGTAATTACTAAGTTCGGTCATCAAGTGATAATATCTTGTGATGATATCGTCAAGTGATTCATTTTTCAAATACTTGAATACAGAGAATTGGGTTTTTAGCAGCTTTGTCTTGGAAGCACGTATCTCCACATTACCTTCATATCGATTTTCTAGTGCTTCCCATAGCTCTCTAGCAGTTTTGTACTTCTTGAAGGTATGAAGAATCTCTTGTGGAAAAGACATTGTTATTGCTGCATGAGCTTTACTCTCCGCCTCATACATTTTTTTTTCTTCCTCTTCCATCTTACTGTACTTCTTAATTTGTTCACGACCTTCAAACAAGGATGTTGGTGGAATGTATCCATCTTGAATGCAAACCCACATCTTAACATCTTGATACTTCACATACTGTTCAAACCGATCTTTCCATGCAACGAAATCGGTACCCTTAAGCATTTTTGGAGCTTTGGTTGCTGAACCGGCTTCAACCTCCATTTTTACCAGTTCTGTAATGTTTATTGAAATCATAGTTGAAAGAAACACGACTAGAAATACAAAGAAAGTATTTTTTTAAACAGTGATCAGACAGCGAAGTTATTATAACTTCGCTTGGGCTTTAACTTCGCTTATACTCAACTTCGCTTATACTCAACTTCGCTAATACTCAACTTCGCTTATACTCAACTTCGCTTATACTATAACTTCGCTTAAACCTTATAAGTTCGCTTAAACCCTACGAAAGATGACGGCAACTTCGCTTGATGAACACAAGTTTTTGCAGGTTTTAATTGGACGTATTGCGAGGTATGCGAAGGTGTATAGGGTTATATTTGATGGTGGGAAATGGGCAAGACACAAAAACTAGGTATTTCAATGTAAATTCGTTCCGTGAATAGTCAAACGGAACAATCTTTACACCTGTGTGATAATCCCGAACCACACAATCACGAGCAAATGCTCTGATACCAATTGTAGGTTCCCAGCCAGATCTACACAGGAGTATCTCGTAACACGAGGGTGCGAAATCCCCACGTAATACAATACGAGCGTAAGATATATAATACGTTGAACCGATAAACAAACACACGTCACAATACTAATAAACACGATTGTATTGCAACACTTCAACACGTGATCTCAATAATCACCAATACACGTTCGGAAAAACTTAACCAAACTAAGCCGAAGTGAGGTTTAAATAACCTCGACAACTTCGCCTAACATACTAGGCGAAGTTGTCATAACTTCGCTTATCTCCAAGTTCGCCTACATCCCAGACGAACTTGTGTAAACAATATTCAAAACCAAAACAAACAATCTAACACGATTATAGACACATACAAAATACGAGATACTGAACTACTGACATTATGCACCAACAGTGAGTTTATCGAACATGTTTCCACCGGCGGCGGTATTGAACCGTTGTTGGGTTTCGGGAGTAAGACCGTTATAGAATTTTTCAACCACAGCCCAATCGTTTAGGCCATGCTGAGGACAACGACTTATAAGAGTTTGGAAACGCTCCCACGCGGAATAGTAGGACTCATCGGGGTCCATATGAAAAGAACGGATTTGCAACGCGTAGAAGCCCGGCCTTCGATGGAGGGAAATACTTCCTAAGGAACTTGAACTGCAAGTCGGCCCATGTGGCGATTGAGGCGTTCGGAAGAGAGTCAAACCATGTAGCAGCACGGCCGGAATGTGAGAATGGGAATAACTTAAGATGAATGACGGCGGATGAGATATTATTAATATTAAATGTTTCGCAGATCTGCACGAATCGGGACAGGTGTCCCGGAGCATCTTCGTCATCCAAGCAGTGGAACTGAGCAGTATTGGTGATAGAATTCATGACGTGAGAGGGGATTTGCCAGTTTTGATTATTAGTCGCAGCAGGTCGGACAATTGCAGATCGGGCTCCCACGATGCCATTGTTGGCTCTAGCATGAACGGTTTGTCTCGGTGGTGGAACGACGTTGCCCAAATCTATTCTAGGAGTAGAGACGCTAACTTGGATGTTGGGTGAATCGCTCTCGCTATCTGTAGTCTCCTTAAGTCGCTCTTGAAACTCTCTCTTAGGCTCTTTTGATGCACTGAATAAAGGTGGGCCTTGAGAACGGGTATTATGCATGAACTAAAACAAAATTTATTTAATTTAATTAATTTTTTTTTAGAAAACATAAAGGCACAAATAGCAAGTAAAGGCACCTAAAGGAAAATAACAACTAAAAAGCAAATAAACGAATAAACAGATCAGATAATCAACTTGGTTTAAACAAAGAATTTGCCAGTGTCCCCGGCAACGGCGCCAAAAACTTGATGTGTGAAAAACGTATATAAAACCAAGTTTTACCGAATTCACCTAAAAAACCACACACAATCGACAAGTGTACCGGACGCAATGTAGCTAGCAAGTAAGAACGGATATCGAACCTTGGACACTATGGGTAAACTCTTATTATTAAACTTAATGATTACTAAACTAGACTTTCTTCTGAATTTTTTTATATTAATAAAACTAATAATAGTTAACTAATTAAAATTTAAAATAAAAATAAAACTTTATAAAAATTGGGTTTTAAACAAATATGAGAAACGACTACCTAGGTAATGGAATCATAATAGTTAAATTAATAGTTAACGAACTTGACTTGGTTGAAAAACAATATCCTAAAAATATGACATTAAAGACCACTAAAATACGCTAGATCGCCTCCCGGCCTCACCAACGACACCTTAGAACTCTAATGACATGTGAAGATCAATTGTTAAAGGTTTGGATCACCTTCCGGTCTCACCTTACCTAATAATATTATGGTACCCCCAAAACCCGAATCACCTCCCGGTCTCTTCGAATACAATATATATTAATATAAAGAGGGTATTTTTAATTAACTTGAACACAACTTATATCACAATAATTAACTTATAAGTTGAAACACAAAGTAAACAACCTAATCATGCGTCTAACAATCACAAAAACTATTAAACACAAGTGGAATAAATATTAAAGTAATAAACTAGATTTAATCACTCAACAATATTGTGAACTAACCAATTAAAAACTTTACCATAATACCAAATCAACCAACGTCAATAGTAGTTCGTCAAACCATTAATATAAACTAGTACTCAACCAAAACCTAGATAGTATAAAAGTTTAGCTACTCATAATAAAGTATAAAACTATAATAATTGAGTTCATGAAATAATATATATATATATATATATATATATATATATATATATATATATATATAAAACGAAGATCAAATAAAAAGTTAACCAATATAATACTCAGACTTTTCTCTGCATATGAGGTTTTCCAAAATCACAAGCACCTTTACGTCATCCACCAAGTAATCCTCTTTTCTTTCTTTTTTTGACTTTTAATACGTGATATGTGCACAGTGGTCGCCCAAAAGAGAAGCAATAATAATAATATATCTTTGCTCTGTTTTTCCGTAGGGTTTCAACAACTATGATCTCTTTCTTTATTTCTTTTCTTAACCGACTTACTGGAGCACAACTTGTATTAACCAATCCCATTTAATTTGAAATCCTGTAATGTGTTAGGGCCATGCTTGTCTCAATAATTGACGTAATATGCCAAATTCATCATGATCCACTGATTATTGATTTTGTTTTATGACTTGTCATCTTTCACTTTTTTTCTTTTTTTTTTCTTTGAGCTGTATAAAACAAACAAACATGTATTAAAATTTAAAATGCATAAAACATCAATTCATTCTTTTTTTTTTCAACAAAACTGATTACATTAATTTTTAAACAAAGAAATTAATCACTTGTTAATCTCAAGTTTAACAAATGTACCATATTTTAGCTCGCTGCCTTTTCAAACCTTACAATCCAAATATGAACCAATTTGGCAAATTATTTTATAAACACATCACAAAAGCTACTCAAAGTGTAGGAAATATTAATATAAAAATATGTATAGTTAAACCATATCACACCGTTTTTCAAATTATTATATATAAAATCTGCTAGAGAGGACTATCAAAGCAAGTTGGGCCTACCGACACATCTCAAATTAAGTGCGTCATCTTTTATTTAATCTCATATATAATAGTAGTTTTAAAAGATCAACCTTAAACAATAATATCATTTTCCATTATGTGCAAAATAAATTTTCGGGACATTTTTTTTAGGTTTTTTTTTATTTATTTTTTTTATATCTTTTTTTTTCGTTTTTTTTTTCACTTTTTTTTATTTTAAAATATTTTTTTATAAAATTAAAAACATTAGTTTCCCATCCCCACACTTAAATTTCGCATTATCCTCAATGGAAGACAGGAAAAAGAAAAAAATAAAGCGGAAATAAAATAAAATAAAACAAAGCATAAAGAAAATGGAACAGACTCCCCTGGTAATATGGCAATGATATGTGTATGTCATGTTCCAATAAAGCGACCGTATAGCATTTCATTCGCGGCCGCATCTTTTGGAGATTAAGTACGAACGAAAGTATCCAAACCTGCAACACAAAGCTCAAAGCACCCAAAGCAGACATCAAACATACTCTAAAAACTTAAAACAAACTCAAAATAAAATATAATAACAATAATAATAATAGAAAAAATAAAAAAATAAAAATATTATACAAACTCTACACTCGGGTATTTCCCGATGCCTATCCCTATCAAACAATCAAAGTAGGGATGTCGAGGAGAAATACATTTTCCTCAACCGAATCAACCGGCCCACTGATATAATGCTTTAACCTATGGCCGTTCACCTTCCACGCTCTCCCCTCATGATCAACTAACTCAACTGCACCGTGCGGGAATGCCGCCTGCACCGTATACGGACCAACCCATCTCGATTTAAGCTTACCCGGAAATAACTTTAGACGGGAATTATAAATCAACACACGATCCCCACACTTGAACTCTTTCACTTTCCTCAACTTTCGATCGTGCAACGCCTTCGTACGCTCCTTATAACTCCATGATCTCGCATACGCCTCATCTCTCAACTCCTCTACCTCATGAATTTGGAGATACCGGTTTTTCGCAGCTTGGCTCAGGTCAAGATTAACGGCTCTCAACGCCCAATATGCTTTATGCTCTAACTCAACCGGTAGATGTCATGCTTTCCCCGTAAACCATCCTAAAGGGTGTGGTCCCAATAGGCATTCTAAACGTTGTACGAAAAGCCCAAAGTGCGTCATCCAACTTGTCAGACCTGTCCTTTCGGTTCTTGCCGACAGTTTTCTCTAAAATTCGTTTAACGCCTCGGTTTGCATTCTCCACTTGCCCGCTCGTCTGTGGATGATAGGCGGTGGACAATCGATGGGTGACCCCATATCGTGCCAACACCTTCTCCATCTGGGCATTACAGAAATGTGTTCCCCTATCACTGATCAAGGCCTGGGGAGTACCAAACCGACAGAACAACCTCTTCAAGAATCCCACTACAACTCGGCGGTCGTTAGTGGGCTAGCCTTGAGCCTCGACCCACTTGGAAACGTAGTCGATAGCCACGAGAATGTATTGGTTCCCTCAAGAAGAAGGGAACGGACCCATGAAATCAATGCCCCAAACGTTGAAAACCTCACAAACCTGAATAGTGTTTTGGGGCATATCATTACGGGATGAGATGTTACTGTTGGTGTATTTTGTGACCGTCGCTATGCAATTCTGACCAGCGGAGACGCCATAGGCGAAGTTAGAACAACTTCGCCTACAGGCCCAAGCCCAAACCCGCGAAGTTGGTTTATCTATATATATGTGTGTCTTGTTTAGGGTTTAGTATCCAGAAAGTTAGAATTTTGTGTGTTCAGTTCAATTGTCTAGAGAGAAACAGAGAGGGAGAGTCGTGTGGGACGACCCGAGGTAGAGCTCACCTCGGGTCGGCCGTGTCTTTGTTTTTGTTCGGTTTGTAACGTGGTTTGGTTATTATATAAAGGATCTGCAGTTTCGTTTATCCCATTCGTGTGTTTGTTCATTTATTTGTTTGTGTTTAATGGTGTTCTTCGTCTTCTACACCATTAAACGAGTCTAGGAGGATTCTGCACTCCTAGACCTCGTGCGGATCTCGTATCGATCAGCTACGCCCCGGGGGGACTTACAAGTGGTATCAGAGCCTTAGGCTCTTATGCTTGGGTTCGAGATCTGCGTTTTGGTGTTTCTGGCTCGTTTCTGATGTGTTTTTGGCCGAACAGCCGCCGTAGGCGAAGTTATTGGGTTCATGCGAAGTTGTCGCTAAAATTTTAGGGTTTTGGCGAAGTTGACTTTTAGGCGAAGTTGACTTTTAGGCGAAGTTGACTTTCAGGCGAAGTTGACTTTTAGGCGAAGTTGACTTTTGGCGAAGTTAAAAAAAATTAAAAAAAAAATTTGTTTGGAGTTTTCGTCCGAATGGCTAGGTGTACACGATTATTGTGAGACCGAAGACGTTGTTTCGGCAACGAATGAAACTTGGTATCTGTTGGTCTTACTTGTGAACAAATACGGGTTAACTCTGGATATGGAGTTAAAGTTGTGAATGGGATATTAATTGAAACTGGATATTGACACATATTTGGGTGTTTTTGGTCAAAGAAATTGTTGTTGTTCGAGGTTGACCAACTGAAGAAAGTCAAATTTTGTTCGTGTTTTCGTCATTACTGGATTGTGGTCAGAGCATATTGTGTATTTTATTTTCAAGGCGTTCGAGAATTGGATCCTGAAACGTGATGCTTATTTATTAAAGTGAAAATTTTGGAACAAGTTGGATTTAATCGGGAATTAAAGTGTTTATGTTTTTGATCGTTATCCCTAGTGATTGAAGATGCTTCGGATTAATTAATGGTCATGTGTGTTAGATTCTGTCAATGTGGTTTTGTGATGAAACTGATCACTCGATGTTGAGTAGTTGAAGATTGAACCTTATCTTACTATACAATTCCGACGTGTTGGTGAAGTTGTGGAGGGAGCACAACTTCACGTGTTGGTGAAGTTAGAAGGACTTCACGTGTTGATTGAGATGATCAATTAGGCACGGGGATGCATATCAAAGTTCTCGATCGATATAGTCGGAGGAGCTTACACTGAAGGGGAGACCTGATATGGAAGACGCCGAGTGATTGGTAGATTTGTGGAGCTACAAGACAGTTTCAGACACGGCTGGTGGAAGACAGGATGGATGTTGCATGTATATTTGAAGTTCAAGTTTGAAGATCACAGTGCAATAGAGTCCTACCAGAAGAAGAAAACAGAAGATCATCAGTTAAGGGGGTGTCTGTTGGAGCATGTTTTGTAACAGATGATCTTTTGTGTTTGTTAGAATTGAGAGCAACGGTCAAAGGGGAGTCTGTTGGTGCATTTTGTGACCGTCGCTATGCAATTCTGACCAGCGGAGACGCCATAAGCGAAGTTAGAACAACTTCGCCATAGGCGAAGTTAGAACAACTTCGCCTCCAGGCCCAAGCTTAAGCCCGCGAAGTTGGTTTATCGATATATATGGGTGTCTTGTTTAGGGTTTAGTATCCAGAAAGTTGGAATTTTGTGTGTTCAGTTCAATTGTCTAGAGAGAAACAAAGAGGGAGAGTCGTGTGGGACGACACGAGGTAGAGCTCACCTCGGGTCGGCCGTGTCTTTGTTTTTGTTCGGTTTGTAACGTGGTTTGGTTATTATATAAAGGATATGCAGATTCGTTTATCACGTTCGTGTGTTTGTTCGTGTATTTGTTTGTGTTTAATCGTGTTCTTCGTCTTCTACTCCATTAAACGAGTCTAGGAGGATTCCGCACTCCTAGACCTCGTGCGCATCTCGTATCAAACAGCTACACCCCGGGGGGACTTACAAGTGGTATCAGAGCCTAGGCTCTTATGCTATGGTTCGAGATCTGCGTTTTGGTGTTTCTGGCTCGTTTCTGATGTGTTTTTGGCCGAACAGCCGCCGTAGGCGAAGTTATTGGGTTCAGGCGAAGTTGTCGTTAAAATTTTAGGGTTTTGGTGACGTTGACTTTCAGGCGAAGTTGACTTTCAGGCGAAGTTGACTTTCAGGCGAAGTTGACTTTTGGGCGAAGTTGACCTTTGGCGAAATTAAAAAAAAAATTAAAAAAAAAATTGTTTGGAGTTTTCATCCGAATGGCCAGGTGTACACGATTATTGTGAGACCGAAGAACGTTGTTCCGGCAACGAGTGAAACTTGGTATCTCTTGGTCTTACGTGTGAACAAATACGGGTCAACTCTGGATATGGAGTTGAAATTGTGAATGGGATATTGATTGAAACTGGATATTGACACATATTTGGGTGTTTTTGGGCAAAGAAATTGTTGTTGTTCGAGGTTGACCAACTGAAGAAAGTCAAATTTTGTTCGGGTTTTCGTTATTACTGGATTGCGGTCAGAGCATATTATGTATGTTATTTTCAAGGCGTTCGAGAATTGGATCCTGAAACGTGATGCTTATTTATTAAAGTGAAAATTTTGGAACAAGTTGGATTTAATCGGGAATTAAGTGTTTATGTTCTTGATCGTTATCCCTGGTGATTGAAGATGCTTCGGATTAATTAATGGTCATGTGTGTTAGATTCTGTCAAGGTGGTTTTGTGATGAAACTGATCACTCGATGTTGATTAGTTGAAGATTGAACCTTATCTTACTATACAATTCCGACGTGTTGGTGAAGTTGTGGAGGGAGCACAACTTCACGTGTTGGTGAAGTTAGAAGGACTTCACGTGTTGATTGAGATGATCAATTAGGCACGGGGATACATGTCAAAGATCTGATATGGAAGACGCCAGGTGATTGGTAGATTTGTGGAGCTACAAGACAGTTTCAGACCACGGCTGGTTGAAGAAAGGATGGATGTTGCATGTATATGTGAAGTACAAGTTTGAAGATCACAGTGCAATAGAGTCCTACCAGAAGAAGAAAACAGAAGATCATCAGTTAAGGGGGTGTCTGTTGGTGCATGTTTTGTAACAGATGATCTTTTGTGTTTGTTAGAATTGAGAGGCAACGGTCAAAGGGGAGTCTGTTGGTGCATTTTGTGACCGTCGCTATGCAATTTTGACCAGCGGAGACGCCATAGGCGAAGTTAGAACAACTTCGCCATAGGCGAAGTTAGAACAGCCCAAGCCCGCGAAGTTGGTTTATCTATATATATGTGTGTCTTGTTTAGGGTTTAGTATCCAGAAAGTTAGAATTTTATGTGTTCAGTTCAATTGTCTAGAGAGAACAAAGAGGGAGAGTCGTGTGGGACGACCCGAGGTAGAGCTCACCTCGGGTCGGCCGTGTCTTTGTTTTTGTTCAGTTTGTAACGTGGTTTGGTTATTATATAAAGGATCTGCAGATTCGTTTATCCCATTCGTGTGTTTGTTCGTGTATTTGTTTGTGTTTAATCGTGTTCTTCGTCTTCTACAAGCGTTAAACGAGTCTAGGAGGATTCCGCACTCCTAGACCTCGTGCGATCTCGTATCGATCAGCTACGCCCTGGGGGGACTTACAGTTACCAGTGCGCTGACATGCATCACACTGTCTGACAAACTCGTGCGAGTCTTTGAAAATCGATGGCCAATAAAAGCCGGAATCTAAAACTTTCCTAGCGGTGGAAGATGAACCATCGTGGCCTCCAGTTAAACCCTCATGACAATGCCTAAGAATCTCATGGCTCTCTTCCCTACTCACACATCTCCTCAACACTCGATCGGCGCCTACACGAAACAAATACAGCGCATCTCATATGTAGTGGTTGGCGTCTGCGAAAAACTTCCTCATTTGCTGATAACTCATGCCCTTGACCACTACTCATTCGGCCAGATAATTCGCAATGTCGAAGAACCATAGAAGGCCCTCCTCTTCAGCACTCTCGTACAAAACTGGCTCTCTCTCAAATCTCACTCTCACCATCATCAATGAGTCATGGGGAAACTTATCCCCGATGGCATCTTCTCTAATCTCCTCTCTCTTCAGATCCTCCAAACGTGATAAGTGATCCGCAACTACATTCTCCGCTCCCTTTTTATCTCTAATCTCAATATTGAACTCGGAAAGCAAGAGAATCCATCGTATCAAGCGAGGTTTGGCATCTTTCTTGGCGAACAGGTATCGCAATGCCGCATGATCAGTATAAACGATGGTTTTGGACAACACGAGATAAGAACGGAATTTGTCAAACGCGAAGACCACTGCTAGAAACTCCTTCTCAGTAGTCGTGTAATTCTCCTGAGCATCATTGAGGGTCTTACTCGCGTAATAGATAGGATGGAAGTGCTTGTCCTTCCGCTGACCTAGAACAGCCCCGACTGCAAAATCACTAGCGTCGCACATGAGCTCGAAGGGCAAGCTCCAGTCGGGTGCTACTAAGATAGGGGCATTAACCAACTGCCCCTTGAGAAACTCAAACGCCTTCAGACAATCAGCATCGAAGTCGAATGCGACGTCCTTCTCTAGAAGGCGAGTCATGGGTCGGGTGATCTTTGAAAAATCTCTAATGAACCTATGATAAAAACCTGCATGCCCGAGAAAAATACGAACAGATTTCACACTAGTCGGTGGAGGAAGTCTACTAATAGTGTCGATTTTAGCTCTGTCTACCTCAATACCGTCTCGCGAAATCTTGTGCCCGAGCACAATGACTTCAGTCACCATGAAGTGGCACTTCTCCCAATTCAACATTAACTTAGTCTCTTTGCACCGCTTCATCATCCTCTCAAGATTAGAAAGACATTGATCGAATGAGTCCCCGTATACCGAAAAATCATCCATGAAAACCTCCATGGAACTCTCGATCATGTCCTGGAATATCGCTACCATGCAACGCTGGAAAGTAGCCGGAGCATTACATAACCCGAAAGGCATACGTTTGTACGCGAAGGTACCGTATGGGCATGTAAAAGTAGTCTTTTCCTGATCCTCATGTGCGACCGGGATCTGGAAATAACCTGAAAATCCATCAAGAAAACAGTAAAACTGTCGCCCCGATAGACGCTCCAACATCAGATTAATGAACGGAAGAGGAAAGTGGTCTTTCCTAGTAGCGTCATTAAGCCTCCAATAGTCTATGCACACCAGCCAACCTGTGACTGTCCTAGTCGGAATAAGCTCGTTACGTTCATTAGTGAAAACTGTCATCCCTCCCTTTTTAGGGACAACCTGAACAGGACTCACCCATGAAGAATCGGAGATGGAATAATTCAAGCCTGTGTCGACGAGTTTGATAACCTTCTTTTTGACTACCTCCAACATGTTAGGGTTGAGCCTTCTTTGAGGTTGGATTACAGGCTTGTACTCATCCTCCATGAGTATCCAGTGCGTGCAAAAGGTCGGGCTAATGCCCTGAATGGCCATGAGTTTCCACGCAATAGCCTGTTTGTGTGCCTTGAGCACATCAACCAACCTTGACTTCTCATCATCCGTCAACTGAGAAGATATGATGACGGGAAAATCGGCATCACCGTCCAAGAAAGCATACTCCAAATAAGGAGGTAGCTCTTTAAACTCGAGTGACGGTGGTGCCTCAATCGATGGTCTCTCCTTCGGTCCCTCGGTGCTATCGACAACCGTGAACACCTCGGGGTATTCAGGAGGTGAGCTAACAAGAATGCTCAGGTCGTGCTCCAGAGGAACATCAACCTCGTCCTCCTGATTGAGTAAATCTGCTCCAGAGATGTAGTCAAGACATCGTTCAAACTGAGATATGAATGTGTCAAGAAAGTAAACCGAATCGTCCTGACTACTAGAGTTCGTCATTGATTTGACGACATCGAAGGTGACGTTCTCCTCCCCTACACGAAGTGTAATTTTTCCGTCAAAGACGTCAATAAGCGCTTTAGCAGTACGCAATAAGGGTCGTCCTAAAATGAGTGGGACCTGATCGTCAGCCTCCATATCAAGAATAACAAAATCCATGGGAAAAACGAATTTATCGACTTTAACGAGTACGTTTCCACGATTCCCCGCGGATATTTGACCGAACGGTCGGCCAAGGATAAACTCATGCGCGTCGGGACTGGCTCTCCAAGGTCTAGCATTTTATACAGAGAATATGGCATCAGATTTATGCTAGCACCTAAATCGGCCAACGCGTAGCTCTCAGTCGAGCTGCCAAACAAACACGGAATCGTGAAGTGTCCCGGGTCTGCTAATTTCTCTGGCAGCTTGTTCTGGACTACCGCATATCATCCTTCATTCAAACATACTATCGAAAGCCCCTCCAGCTTCTTCTTATTCGAAAGAAGATCTTTTAAGAATTTTGCATATTTAGGCATATGGTAGAGTGCCTCGACAAAAGGAAGATTGATTTTTAGCTGTTTAAACATGTCCAAGAAATGTCCATATTCCTGCGCATACTTCTGCTGCAGAAGACGAGCAGGACACGGAACTCGAGTAAGATCGACTTCGGGACTCTTCTTATCTTCAATCTTCTTCTCAACAACTTTCTCTGCAGGAGCACCATTTAACGCGGTACTTGCTGGGACTCGCCTCTCGTGCGTCATCACAGGAGTCTCCATCAATATCTCCTCGTCCACCGACTCCTCATCATCTGCCGGCGACTGCTCTCGATCACCTCCTCTGCAACTACGGGTGGTCACCGCCTTCAACTGTGCCTTCGGGTTAAGCTCTGTGCTGCCCTGAAACGCTCTGACCTGCTTATTAGGTAGCATCTACTTCATCATCTCATCCACCTTTCGAGACATCTCCAAAAACGACGACGGCTGGTTCTTCAATAGGGTGTCGTGCTCAGCCAATCTCTGCTGTGTGTTATTATCTCTGTCAATAAGGTGAGAAAGCATAGTAGATTGCTTAGTTAGAAGTTCCTTAAGATCCGGATCCATACCGCTACTCTTCCCCACACTCGAACTCCCAACTGCCTCTGGGTCACTAACATGCTCCTGCCTCTGCTGAAAACCCTGAGCATTACCTCCTGACCTCCAACCATAGTTGGAGTTATTTCTCCATCCTGAGTTACCGTAGGTATTCACTCCTCGATTCTGATTACCCGAGTAGTCCACCTTCTCCTGTTGATCGACCCGACAATCAACTGCATCGTGCGCTTCGCGACAGATTTCACATTTCTGAGCGATCTTCTTCAACTCTCAGATACCCTTCTGCATTGCCTCTAAGGCAACCGGGATGGTAGTATCATTCAAGACCTGATAGATGCCTCGAGCGGAAGAGGTGGTGGTTTTAGAGGTACTTCGGGCGGACGGCTCCTGCTGCTCGGCTATGGCGAAACTCTCAAACAACGACTCACACTCATCTATATCCAGCTTCTCTAACATGTTTCCTCCAGCTGACGTATTGAATCTCTTCTGCATCTCAAAGGTCAGCCCGTTATAGAATTTCTCAACTACAGCCCATTCAAGTAGACCATGTTGGGGGCATCTACTAAGCAGATTATGGAACCTTTCCCAAGCCAAAGGGTATGGCTCGTAAGGGTCCATGCAGAAGGAACAGATCTGATCACGAAGTCGCGAGGCTTTAGATGACGGAAAATACTTCTTAAGGAATTCAGCTTGAAGATCATCCTAGGTAGTGATGGACCCAGGGGGGAGGTTTTCCAACCACGACGAAGCACGACCCTCTAGAGAAAATGGAAAAAGATGAAGGTAGATAGAAGCACGAGTGACGTTGGCAATATTGAAAGTGTCGCAAATACGAGTGAATTTGTTCAGATGGCCTGGCGCTGAAATTGGGGCAATGGGGCAGAATTAGTGATGGAATTCATGACGTTGGTTGGAATCTGCCAGTTATTAGCATCGGGCATCGCCGGACGTGTGATAGCAGACCGTCTCCCAATAACTCCCTCATTCGCTCTCGAGTGAACCGTACGCCTAGGTGGGTTAGCGTCACCCATATCTAAAGTGGAATCAGAAACGTGTACCTTACTTTTGCGTAGAGCACGTGCAATCTCTCGAAACTCCCTACGACGCTCACGAAAATCTCTCTCGGGTTCATCTAAAGCAGTGAACTCTGGTGGTCCTAGTGAACGTGTACGTCGCATTCACTGAAAGACAAGTATAAGAGTAAGGACCCAAGCTTATCCCTAGAGCACACAAATTACAGTCAAGGAACAGATAGCAATCAAAAGCAATTAAATAATAAAATAAAATAAATCTAATTAATTAACTAAAACTAAACTAAAAACAAATAAAAGCAAATAGAAACTAGTTCGCTATTACCAAGTGTCCCCGGCAACGGCGCCAAAAACTTGATATGCACGAAGTGGTATATAAATATCTAGCAAATAATGACCAAGCACAACGAGTAATAAAAACCTAGAATACCCTAAACCAAACCACTAGCAACAGGCAAGTGAACCTATCGGGTGTAGAATAGCTATGGGAAGACCGAGAATATCGAACCCTAGAGACACTAATTTAAATAACAAGACTAGTTTTAAAAGATAATTTAAAGTAATAATTAAGAAAATATATAGTTTTGGATTTTTATATTTTATTTAAAAACTAATAATTAATTAAACTAAATACTTAATTAAATTAAAGTAAACTAGAAAATTAAATTACCAAATAAAAACTTTAGTAAATTCAAATATGAGAAAGAGTTATCTAGGCAAGGAATCCGAATTATGACGACTCGAGCTTTTATCGGTTACGGGAAAATGTTATGCGAACCGGGAATCTAAATATATGAAAATCTAAGAAACTTAATGGATCCTTAATCACTCTCAAGGTGTCACCGAAAAAGAAATCTTATAGATCATGTAAAAACACCGGCTTATTAGTTCACCTGTCAATTCACCAATTATGATTAATTACCCTATAAAACAGCTAACCTGTCGGTTTCACTATCTCAATGCACCAAAGTACACGGGATGGTTTTGAACAGTTTAAAGGACATTGGTAAACAATGAAATTAAGGCAAAAATAGGCAAACCTCCTGTCAGATAATTTAACCTAAAACCCTAACAACACAGACAAACCCGACAACTTATCACCCGTCGGATATTTAAGCTAATAAGAATATAAACTTTTAATAATATGCCAAAAATCAGTTTCTATGGTAAATGAGCTCAATAAACCGTAAACAAGTTGCAAACACATAGTAAACAACCCTAACATGCAACCTATAATCGAAAAAACATTCAATCAAGTAACATGTGAAACATTCATTCAAGCATAAATTAAAAGTAAATACGCATTAGACACATCCAATAAAACTAATCAAAACTTTTAATAAATCGAAATCCCATAAACAAAACCCGAAAACCGACAAGTCCAAAGCAATCAACAAAACATCATCACAAGCCTAGATAACTAAAATGGTTTAGCCAATAATCATGTTCAAAACAATAAAATATATAAGTTCAATAATAGAATTCATAATAAAAATTAATAAAGTCAACCGAATAATAGAAACGTTTGGTTGAGTTGATGTAAACTCCTCTCGTGGTTGACTTGCAGCTGCTGTGTATCACCAACTTCTCGCGTTCCAAAAAGCCAAGAATAAGAATAATAGTATGTTACTTCAATTGTTAGCCGCGGACCTCCCAAACCTCAACAAAATAAATAATGTGACGGCGGCTGATGATTCTCACGTAGGGATCCCCCCTCACCTGTTACACCCAACAAAATATATATATCTATAAGTTGCCGTTCAACCCCTTATTTCTAACTTTTTTCACAAGTTAAAACATTAGGTTAACTCCACGAGAATAAACGAAAGGCCCTTTCATTAAAACTATAAGCCCACTTAATCCATTTGAACTATTTGTTCCTTTACTATGCCACTCATATTATGTAAATAGGGAGCCCAATTATTTAACTATCAATATAATTAGATTTGTCTGTATCCGAAAATCATTCATTAAATCTCCAATGCAAGTTAGCAAACAGAATAGAACTTTATTGTAATTTATAATTACATCATGTTGGCTTCATACCTTCATTCGCATGACTTTCTTTCTTTCTTTTTTTTTATATAATACTACTACATATAATAGTTAATATATAATAATAATTAGTAGTATCTAACATATGCTCGACCTTTCATTCTTTGATTTCAAGTTTAGTAAAGTGCTCTAATTTATCTCGTTGTGTCTTGAAACCTTTAAACTTTAAATATGAGCCAACAATGAGTAATATTTAATAAAATTCTAGCTCAAGTGCACTCAAAATAGTAGGGAATATATATTATAATATGTATATTTCTGACCACATCAGGCAGCATATGAAAGAAAAATCCTGATAGCTTCAAGTCTTGCAACTGGTGCAAATACTTCCTCAAAGTCTATTCCTTCTTCTTGAAGGCATCCCAGTGCCACAAGCCCAGCCTTATTCTTAATCACCAAACCCCTTTCATCTCTTTTGTTTCTAAAAACCAATTTAGTTCCAATTGCATATCTGTCTATTGGCCTATCAACAAGATCCCACACATGTAAATCTCTGAACTGTTCCAGCTCCTCCTGCATTGCTTTCACCCAACTATTGTCTTTTAGTGCTTGAGCAATGTTCTTTGGCTCTATTTGGGATAGAAAGCAGGAGTAAAGACATATGTTTGCAATTTCAGATTGACTTCTTGTGACTCTTTCATGCAAATCCCCAATGATGTTTTCAGAAGGATGATTCTTTTCTACATAAGGAGTTTGAATAATCATATCAACAGACACATTTGTGTCAAGATTTGATTCATTGAGATTTGGTTCTTCAATGATCAATTCAGTTTCTGCATCATGAAATTCTAGTGCTTCTTCATTATTTTATCCTGAAGAAAGATTACTGTTTAATAAAGGCGGAATCAATAATAAACAGGGTAGTTGCTATCAATAATCAAAGGTAACTAACACACACAAGATTCACTCAAAAGATTTCCATTTATATAACGTTAATCATACAAAAGGATAATCGATTTAGGGTTTCTTGATAGGAAGGTTATGTTCGTACTATTCTAAGATAACCGTCACACTCAAATATTCTCTCTGAATTAATGAGTCTATCTGCCCTAAGAGGCGTGCCCTAAATTATTCCTTTTATAGGTCTGACACCTCCTTTACAACTGTCATTCCTTCTAGAAACCCCAAATGATAATACATATTCAGAATTGTTCTAAGTGTAAAACAAGTCTTCCGGGTAGGCTTTGCAACAATATTCATTTTCCGAGTAGGCTGTGTGCTCTGCCATCCTTCAGAACTTGGTAACATAGAAGTGTGCCCGAGATCAGTTTCCGGGTAGACTTTACTTGAAGAGTATTTTACCAAGTAAAATACTCACCGGGTAGACTTCAATATTCTTGACTTTGCCAGACTTTGCCCGACAAACCCATACGAGCAACATTGTTCTTCAATGGTCCCTTCAACTCTTTACTAGAGAATAGCTTATTAGCAAAGTGTGCCCGGTAGCACTGTACCTTGCTTGAGTTGAACCTTACCCGGTGTTACTTAATATTATTCATTAAACATCAAGCATACTTGGACCAATTTATTAAAGAATACCTTGCCCGGTCTTCCAATCACTTGGCTTCATGAGCTTGGTTAGCCAAAAGCTTACTCGGGAGTGAACCTTACTTGACTATGAAGAACAGGTTTGCTTGATAAAGTTATCCTTGCCCGGATTTGCATAAATTAGTGAACCTTGCCCGGTAATACAATAACTTGCAAACCTTGCCTGGATATCCACTAAAGAAGAATTCTAGAAGATAACCTTTCCCGATAGACAAAATATCATGCCCGGCTAAGGAAAAGCTTGCTCAGAGGTCTAAGGTGTGCCCGGATCCATACTTAGAGAATTTTGAGGAGGTTGAGAAGATTCCAATCTTCCATATATCTCACTTAGGTCAAATCTTTGACTCAACATACCAGTCGCAGGACTGATACTCCATGTATTAGTTCACATTACTAATACTCCATGTATTAGTCACAGGTCTATTGAAACTTTGTGACATTTAACACTTTCAACATGCCATAAGTTTCATGCAACATACCACAACCATTATCATATATATATATATATCATTTAACCAACTTAAATAATATCATAAGATAATCTCTCTAAATAAATTATCCTTATAATTTATCGATTCCTCAAGTGCAAATATTTAGAAACCCATTTTCTAAATAACATAAGTGTTAATATTTATTTGTTAGATCATATCTACAATAAATATTTTGGTGTTTGTCTAGCTTTTTATTGGGTATGACACGACTTGGATCATAACGTACTAGCCACATCAACTCTAATATGTGTCTTGGGCAGACCGATTCCTACATAATTTTGCACTAAGTTTAATTTTGTACTACATATACATTAGTTTGATAATTGTTTATGTGATTTGTAACTAATTTGGTAAATTAATTGGCCATTTGATTTATAAATTTAATTGTGTAACATCCTATTTTCTCGTTTTAGCAAATAAAATAAATGATGATTTATTATTATGAGTCGGGCTTGTGTTGGGTTAAATAAATGTGAGTTATGGACTTGGGTTAAAAAAGGAAAGAAGAAAAGACCATTGGCTTAAGCCCATGACCCATCATATATAAACAATAATTAACCCTTAATCCATTCATTTACACATATTCCATACACCACCCAAAAACGTCTAAACCAAAATCAAGAAAAAGAATCGATCCCGACCCGAGGTAATGATAGTATGATATTGTATGAACCCAAACCCGCTAGATTTAGTTGCGAAACGACGAGCCGACACCCATAAACCGTTAAACTCATGAGATCCGGGTGGAATCGGGTATAATCCGAACAAAATATAAGCTTAGGGGTCACCCTAGCTCAGATCTGGATCGAACGGGACGAAAAACTGTGGAAAACGAGTGAGATCTCGTTTTTCCGGCGAGATCGCGGTTTTCCAGCGACGACTGTGCCGGAAAATGGCGTACGAGGTTAAGCATGTCAAAGAATGTTTTTGACATTCTTTGACCTAACCCTAATTCGTTAACGGAGGTTTAACGAACTAGCCTTAATTCGTTAACGAGAATTTAACGAACTAGCCTTAATTCGTCAGCTAATTCGTTAAGGAAAGAATGAATAACTAGCCTTAATTCGTCAACTAATTCGTTAAGGAAAGAATGACGAACTAGCCCCAGTTCTTTAAGGACCAATTCGTTATGATGACCAGTTCGTTATAAGGTCCAATTCATTATGAGGATTGGTTCGTTATAAGGCCTGATTCGTTATAATAGTCAGTTCGCTAAAAAGTAACGAATGGGTTCATTTGTTATAAACCCCATTCCTTAAGGAACTGGGACGAATTGGAAGTTTGAAAGAATGACAGAAAGGTCCCTAGAACTTAGAATAAAATGGACTATTTACAAAGAAGCCCTCGAACTTTTTAAGTTAGCAAATAAAATGATAGTTGTGAACTCTAATGGAAAATGTGTTAAAACAATTAATGAAAATACGAACCCTGGACCCTGCTAGAGGTTGCCGCCCCATGAACCCTGCTGCTAGGGGCGCTGCCCCCGGACCCCCGTTTGTTGAGGGTTATAAATAAACTAGAAATACAATGACTAGTGATAGTTAATTGATACATGTAATTATTATACAGTTAGCCGTGCACAGCTCAAGAAACGAATAACCATTAACGGTGAACATAAACGAATTCAGGTGAGTTTCTAGCCCCATTTCCTTGTTATGTTTTCGGGGTTGTGTGCATACTCAATGTGAATGTTAATACATTTACCTTAAATGGTAAGTGTATGTCTTGATGACGAATGCGATAGTTATGAATGTATGCTTGGTAGTACGTGATGTACTGTTAAGGAAAGTATAGTGTAGTACGTATGACCTATGTATGTGAATAAGAAAGTATGTACGACTATGATATGTATGATATTATCTGTATGGATATGATCATGGAGATGATAATGAAAGGTAAGGTAAGGTTAAAGGGTTGCATACCCTAATAATATATGCGAAGGTTAAAGGGTTGCATACGCTAATAATATATGCGAAGGTTAAAGGGTTGCATACCCTAATAATATATGCGAAGGTTAAAGGGTTGCATACCCTAATAATATATGCGAAGGTTATAGGGCGTAATCCTCTTTAAAATGTAAGGTATGAATATGAAAGAAAGAAAGTATGAAAGTATGAAGTATGTATGAAAGTATGTAGTTATGAATGTGTTCTATGTTGTATGATTAACTAGAACTCACTCAGCGTAGCTGACTTTAGTATGCACGCATGTGAGTAGATGAGACAGCTGGCTTGAGCAGGGGCACATGGCAGAAGAATAAGAGTCTAGCATCTGAAGACTTAAGATGATTTAGAATTAATATTTTGATTTGAAAGACAATATGTTTTAATAAGAAAAAGTTATGGTTTTATATGTAATGTTTTATGAATGTTTTATATTCCGCACAAAGTTTTAATTAACTCTAATATTTAGAACCGTGTTTATGAGTAAATCCAACGACCAAAGTAGGGCACCGATAACAGGGTCTTACAAATTGAATAAGTTAAATTCTTCGTATTGCGTCGTATGTTATGTGAATGTCTTACAGTTCGCGTCCTCTCTAACTAGAGCTTGTTCAGCAGCAGTCTACTCAAGTTTCAATTGCCCTTTTATGTTTATTTATTTATTATTATTATTTTGCACATTTTGAACTTAGTGATTGAAGATCTTGTAGGTATTTGCAAGGCCCTTGAATTAACAGATGGAGGGTTAGACCCTTGCATATAATTCAATAGAAAGTTTATTTTAAGTCGGCTTAACTGTGTCTGGTCGGGTATTGAAAATACCATATTTTCGGGTTTTTTTCCAGGTTTTTTTTGTATAGATTGGAATGTTAGGGGTTGCACTTTTTAGGGGTATTTTTCAGTTATTTTTCGGGTAATTTTGGGTATAGATCGGGTATTTGAAAAACACAGTTTCATGTGTTGGAAAAACCCAGTTCCGTGTATGGAACCGGTTCGGTTTTTCGAGTATTAACAGGTACAAATCGGGTATGGGTTTTGGTACTAAAATGGATACCCTATACGTACCCTACGGGTAGGGTCGGGTACATGTTCGGGTATTAAAAACCCGAATATAAAAAAGCCGGTTCCGGGTTTAGGTTTTTTGTGCACCTCTACTTTGAACGCCCTGGTAACATAATGGAGACTCATGGACAAGTATGGTCCGGAAGGCTATGAATGCTAATTCTCAGTTTCTCCCTAGATCAATATTTGAAAAAAATGATAATTATGTCATGAATGGAAAAGACATTTCATAAAGAAATCAAATATAATAGGCAAGGTAGAGATCATTTTTTTTACAATCAAGTAAAAATCAAGATTTCTGAAAGCCAGAAATCAAAATGAGGAGATGTCGATTATTACAAGAGTCAACCCATAAATTGTTTCTTAAATCAAACAAAAATATGAGACTTCTAAAATCTATTATAATCTGGTATGTATGTTTCTACGCACGCTTATTATGTGTGTTTATATGATAGATTTTCTTAACACTAATTTAATCTACTTATAACAATATTGTCCCGCTTAACGAATGTGGAGGCCTAAATTAAAACAAGATTTTGGGGCCTTTTTATAACAATTGTTAAGAATTTATGTTGATTATTACAAGTTTTGAACTAATATCCTATACTTTAGTAGCAACCAAACTTACCACCACACCAATACATTACCATACCCATTATAATGTATCATCTATATATAATGTTTTTTTTATTTGGAGGCCTTAACTGAGTGGGAGCCTAAAACTCTAACTTGTTTTCGCTGTCCCATGAGCCATCCCTGCATCAATGTTAGCACATCAAATACCATTGAGTCAAATGATACTAAGGTTAACTTTGTATCCGTTGATATCATTTTACTTGTGCTTTAAATATGACTTGGGAGATCATAAAAATAAATACACACTTGTTTTTTACATGTGTTAAACTTTGAACACAATCATACATATTGGTTGAGACAATGTAGTCTCTAAATAACGAATAAAGTGCACTGTGGGAAACATGGGGTTCTCAAGTGGTGAATACAAGTGCATATATAGCAGAGAATAATGGGATTCCAATATGCTATTATTCACACATAAAGGTCCGAGAATGATATCAGATGCAAATCTAGCATAGGTTGAAGGGTGACTCAGTTATCCCTCAACCTTTTTTCTTGATCCGTCATTAATGATAAAAACGATGAACATACATACGGGGATGTGGTGGTCCCAAGTGTAGTTGAACTCAATATATCCAATAAAATAAACAAAAACTAACATTTGATAAACATGTTGATGCGGATTTGGTTGCATATATTAAAGATTTCGAATCACAATGCGTTAAGAATAAGGTTTCTGTAACGAGATTCATAAACAATTTTTATATTTAGTTTCACTGTTAATATGCGTTAAAAACATGGCATATAAGTTATAGCATAACATAGTAATATGGTATAATCCTTGTATTATGCTTTGTACGTTATATTTATATCTCCTTGTATAGAAATTAAGATAATTAACTTTGAAACGAGCTTATAAACCTAACAATAACTTAAGTACAATAAAACACCCAACTAGAAAATGGAGGATCATTTCATTTTGTTGATTTTTTTTAAAATACTTCATAAAGAAATAAGAAAAAGAAAGTTAATATATATACATTCAATTCATGTTTATTTTAAGAACACATAACTGATTTTGTTACACTACTACAAAAGCTCCTATTCTGAAGCGGGCCAGATATTATGTTGCAAGTGGTTTTAAAGTGGAACCGCTTCAAACATTTGAAACACCTTGATTAAAAGCGGTTTCTAACATAAACCGCTTCAAACCTTCCTAAATACAAAACGCGCCAGTTCTTTTTTCACCAAATCCCCAAAGTTTTCAAACCCTAAACATAGAACAAAGCCAATTACGCGCCACTTCTCTTCACCAAATCTTCAAAGAGAACCCTAGACGAAAAACATTGACGCCAATTCTAATAATCCTGCCAAGAAGTAACTTCTAAGGGCTATGAGATCCAAAAATCCGAATCTTTGGGTAAGGAGGTCACCATAATTTGATTATTTGTTTCTTCAGATCCACTTAGTGTGATTTGGTATTAATTAATTTGATTATTTTAGATTTGTACATTAAACATGCATTGCAACTCGAGTTAGGTTTTTATGGTTAGTTACTGAGGATTTTTGTTGTTTGAGCAGGTAGATCAAATTGTTGTACATAGCTGGTACATGAGATGCATAAGAATATTCTTCCCTTGAAAAAGCTGGTACATAGCTGCTTCCATGCCTCTCTGTCTGGTTCATGCTCATGCACACTCTCCTTCCCTTTTATAGCATTCCATTCCTAATTTAAAACAAATTCAATTCACCATTTTATTTTATAAAATAATATAAAGCCTAAACTATTCTAGTTCTAGCATATTTAAAGGAGTAAAGTGCCAGTTTCGTCCTTGTGGTTTGACAAATAATGCGAATATAGTCCAAAAAGTTTATTTTTTTGCATATGAACCCTCCACGTTTCCCAGTTCTTGCCAATTACATCCAAATCACTAACCCCGTTAAATTTAATCATTAAGTTAGGGGCATAAATGTCTTTCCACTATTTATTTATTATAATACTTATTTCAGTGAACTGCGATTTTCGTCCTTGTGGTTTGTCCAAATCTACGGTTTTAGTCCAATAGTTTCAAGCTTGCATTGTAGTTTCATTTCACTTGCAATTAAACCCGAATTTATTAACCTCATTAAGTTCGGTCGTTAACCCATTTTTGTGTCTTTCACGTTACGACCAATTTTGTTGTTTATCTCCCCAAAAAACCTCAGTTCTAATTCGCAAGCCTCCTCACGTGATGGGCTGGGGTGTATTCAGGGAAAAAGGAGAAAAGAAGGAACAAAACTGTCCATCACGTGAAGGGCATACCGATCGGTTTAACAACCAGACTTAACGAGATTAGAGAATTCGGGTTTAATTGAAAGTAAAATGAAACCATAGGGAAGAAAATTGCAAATTTGAAACTACTGGACTAAAATTGCAGATTTGGACAAACCAGAGGGACGAAAACCGCAGTTCAACGAAATAAGTATTATAATAAAGAAACAGTGAAAAGACATGTCTACCCCTGACTTAACGATTAAATTTAATGAGGTTAGTGATTCGGATGTAATTGGCAAGAACTGATAAACGTGGAGGGTCCATAAGCAAAAAATAAACTTTTTGAACTAAATTCGCATTATTTGCCAAACCACAAGGACGAACATGTTACTTTACTCCTTTACACATTTACAGATCACTAGAAATACACATCTGACATAAACTATCACTATCTAATATGTACAATTCTAAACTAAACTTTGTATCGAACATGTAACAAACAAAATTATCCATGATATCACATGACTCAAATTCATCACATGTGCATTTTTGAAAAATCTGAATCACTCCGATTATTTTTCTGATCCAATCACAAAATTACCCGTACCCGTCACAGGTTGACTAGTGTTTGATTCGGTTAAAACAAATGAAAAAAAAAGAAATAGTAGGAATTTGGCCACTTGCCTTGCGATTGGATTTAAAAGTCTGAATTGAAAACAAAAGATAGATAAATTATACAACTGGTTTGACTTCTGACCCAGAAATTAGCAGCACCAAAACATCCAATTTAGCCACATGCCAACCTAGGTTGGGTTTTGGCAAAACAATTAAAAGAACAAAACACACACGCTGAAAACAACAAACAATAGTTACATTAAATTTGTACTTTCCAACTGAAATAGAAAAGTAACAGCCCTCTGGTTGCAATGCGATTAGGCAGGAACACTTAAGAACAAATATAATGTGGTACTCGATGACAGCCAACAAAGTCGTTATGCGACTGATTACTAGACTGCACAGGAGCAACACACGAATGTATCCTTTAATACAAGTATTGGACTTCTTGATTAAAATTGGGTTTCAATTAGATTCATTCAAAAATTGAATTTTCATAATTAATTGAAAGTGAAACTGATTTTAGAAAACAAAAAACCCATATCTAAATTCAAATTCAATTGAATTCGCTTTTAGATGATGATGACCACAACTTGTTTAATAAACAAAATTGAAATTCTTGATTGATGACTTGAGATCTCGATCTTGTTTGAGCCCTGGCTCCGATACCAAATATAGTAGTCACAATATCATTGAATCAAACCATCATAACAAGGTTCGTATACCCTTCAATGTTTACACGCATCATTATACTAAATACCACAAGGAAACGATGAGATGTTAATTCATTTCTCACTTGCATGTCCTTAATTGTATCAAAAGATCTAAAGGCTAATGTTGAAACGCTTGGTGATGTTATAACCTAAGTAGTTATTGCTGAAAATTATCGGACATCGGTCAATGACCGATATATGAGATATCGGTTATTGCAGTGAGATATCGGTAATTTTAATCCATGTAAAATTCATATATATATATATATATATATAGCAATTTAACACTAATAATTCAGTATAGTCTCTTACCATTAACAAATTAACCTTTTGCATATTGCAAAACACTAAAAAACGTCACAAGAATTGATTAAGACTTAAAATATTAACATTGAACACCAAGAGTTGATAACTAAAAAAACTGATATCGGGAATATCGATGATATATCGGTCAAATATTAGTCCAATATCGGTCAATATCGTTGATATTATTGGTACCGATATTCAGAACCGATATTCTGATATATCGCCAATGATCGATAACTGATTATCAGTGATATATCGATGATATCGACTACATAAGTTATAACCAGCCAAGATTAAGATAACTACTACATACTTTCAGCAACCAAGTTGTTGCATATTGGTTGTAACGTTTAGTGACCCCCAACCTCGGCCAGCCCACCAACCCCTATGTTAGACGTAATTTCCAACTTAATAGGCCTGTAATGTGTAGGTGATCAAGTTGGACATATTGGGCCTGTGGACTTCATTAATATGTCCTGGTTTATGGGGTTGTAGTTAGGGTTTTATTATATTTGGTAATATTTTAATTAACAAGTTAGGTTAGTCTATATAAACCGGGTTATGGTTAGACGTTAGAGATACACACAAGATGCAACCTAGTTAGGGCTCATCTAGAGAAACACGAGTTACGTGTAATAGGGGTTTTGAGTTATATTTCCTCTATATAACATTGAGAGTTATTCAATACTAATTATTGTGTGTTTACGTTTTGGTGAGTTATATCAATTTGAACTTGACCTTATGCCCCTGACATTTGAAAAGGTATCGAAGTGATGTTAATACTGAACAAGCATATACTCTGCATCTTCTAAATCTATACATACCTATTGCGGTTTCTCATTTGGTGTATGATGTGCGCAAAGTGGTATATAAAATTTTAGCAAATAATGATCAAGCACAACGAGTAATAAAAACTTAGAATATCCTAAACCAAACCACTAGCAACAGGCAAGTGAACCTATCGGGTGTAGAATAACCATGGGAAGACCGGGAATATCGAACCCTAGAGACACTTATTAAATTAACGAAACTAGTTCTAAAAGCTAATCTAAACTAATAATTAAGAAAGTATTATTTTTGGATTTTTATTTATTTTATTTTTAAAAGCTAACAATAAATTAATTAAACTAATTACTTAATTAAATTAAAGTAAACTAAAAAATTAAATTACCGAATAAGACTTTAGCAAATTCAAATGAGAGCAAGAGTTACCTAGGAAAGGAATCTGAATTGTGACGACTCGGACTTTTATCGGTCACGGGAAAATGCTATGGGAACCGGGAATCTAAAGGTATGAAGCTCTAGGAAACTTAATGGATCCTTAATCACTCTCAAGGTGTCACCTAAAAAGAAATCTTAAAGATCATGTAAAAACACCGGCTTATTAGTTCACCTATCAGTTCACCAATTATGATTAATTACCCTATAAAACAGCTAACCCTTCGGTTTCACTATCTCAATGCACCTAAGTACACGGGGTGGTTTTGAAGAGTATAAAGGACACGGGTAAACAGTGAAATTAAGGCAAAAATAGGCAAACCTCCTGTCAGATAATATAACCTAAAACCCTAACAACGCAGACAAACCCGACAACTTATCACCCGTCGGATATTTAAGCTAGTAAGAATATAAACTTCTAATAGTATGCCAAAAATCAGTTTCTATGGTGAATGAGCTCAATAAACCATAAACAAGTTGCAAACACACAGTAAACAACCCTAACATGCAACCTATAATCGAAAGACAATCAATCAAGCAACATATGAAACATTCATTCAGACACAAATCAAAAGTAAATACGCATGAGACACATCCAATAAAACTAATCAAAACTTTTAATTAATCGAAATCCCATAAACAAAACCCGAAAACTGACAAGTCCAAAACAGTCAACAAAACATCATCACAAGCCTAGATAACTAAAAAGTATTTAGCCAATAATCATGTTCAAAACAAGAAAATAAATAAATATAAAAGAGTTCATCACCAAAATTTCTCCTTTTTGCTTGCTAATGTGCTCGTCCTCTCGTCAACTCCCTCCGTGAATAACAATGAAAATAATATATATGGCGGTTGCTGTTATCTTCTCGTCCACACCCGCACGTACAGGGTTTTTAATAAATAATAATTATCTCCCTTTGCGTCAAAGCTGCATGCCCCTTTTATACCTTTTCTCCACCGACAAAGATAATATATTGATTGAATAGAAAGTCACGTGGGCTAGGTGGGCTGCATTTTTATTATTATGATTATTCTTTTTTTTTTCTTTGACTATTTATTCTTGAGAGTAGAAACTAAAATTCATATTCGCTCTTTGATCAATCTGTCGACGAACCAATTGCCAAACTCAAGATATCTTTTCAAGTCTTGTGCGCCATCATCAATTTTAGACTTCCTTCATGATGATACTGTCCACAACAAATAAAATGATGAATAACATATTTCATTTAAATGCACATCACACCTTTTAATTGAAAGACACACTTTATATTAATTATATACTAACATGTTTAAATATTCACCCATTGGTTTTTAGTTAGTAAAATTACTCTATTTTAACCCGTTGTCTCTCGAAACCATTAAACTCAGATATGAGCCGATTAATATAATATTCAATAAAAAACCTAGCTCAAAAGTATTTAAAAGTATAGGAAATATGTGTAATAATATGTATATAATTTAGCCCACATCAAATATCCCCTCACTTAAACTTTTTTTCGTCCTCGAAAAATATATAATGCAATGGAATCATAATTCAAGATCGATATTTAAAACATATAGGTTATCTTTTAAGCATAGATAAACGTAAAAACCGCGAGTGCTGATATTGTTGTCCACCTAAACCCAGCCACCGGCCTATCAATCCCCCAATTGCATTAAACGTTTTAAAGTTCAAAAGCTATGGCTACACCTACCCCATCTCAGACAAAGAGAGCTAAAAGAAATAGAGTCGAAGCAGACTGATTCGACAAATCACCATAAGCCAAGGACTCGTTGATGGTACTAAGTAGATACACTCAGTGAAATTTGATGGTAGAATGGTCCTGTGGAGGTCGTACGAGCTATTCCTAAATATTATAGCACTTTGTCCTATAAATTCCTAATTTGATATTTATTGACTAAGAACCTCGAGCCCCAATAGTGTATCCTCAGAGTCACTATCCCCTTGGTAACACGTAAACTCTATGTCCCGTCTAATATGTGCACCTTTGGCCTCTTTTACTAACTTTGAGAATGCTTCTTTGACATTTTACAATACATAACTCTCTCACTTCATTTGCTTTTTGGACCAATTCTTGGAATACACTTTCAAAACATGCTTTTTTTTTTTCTTTTTCTTTTTTTTTCTCTTTTTTTTTTCTTTTTTTATATCATCCTAAATATATAACTATTTCTAAGCTCGTATAAAGAGTGGACATGTGGTGGTGTGCTGGTTTGATTGCATCTAAGTCTTACCAAATCAAAGTTTTTAGATTATGGTAATCCTCCCTAAGTATCGAAATTCGGTTTCACCGTTTTTCAAATTATTAGATATATAAAATTTCTGCTAAAGTGGACTATCAAAGCTAGTAGGGCCTACCGACACATCCCAAGCTTAGTGCGTTATCTTTTATTTAATCTCATATATAATAATAGTTTTAAAAAACAAATCTCAATTTATACTATCAGTTTCCATTATTTTGCATAAATTTTCGTTAAAATTTTGTGACAATTTTTTTTTTGAATATATTTTTTTTTTAAACTTTTTTTTTTAATTTTTGATTTTTTTTTAATATAAAAACGCTAGTTTCTCATCCCCACACTTAAATGTCACATTGTACTCAATGAGACAGGAAAAAGACAAAAATTAAAGCACATTCAAATATAAGTAAAGTGGAACAGACTCCCCTGATAAATATGACGATATTGCCTCGCGAGTCGTGTCCCATGCCCTCCAATTCGAACGAAAGTCTCACACTCCAGTGCTCTTTACCAAGCTATCACTTACGAACGAACGCGACAATCAATAAACAAATGACCTCCCCACACTTGAATCAAACCATGTATAATCAACCTTCCACAAGCAATCCTTGAGACACCTGAAAGAAAAACATAAAACAAGCGGCCAGCAAACGGAAGCAAGAAACCCCAAAAATAAAAATAAAAATAAAAAATAAAAAAGTAAAAACATACTACCGGGTTGCCTCCCGGTAAGCGCTAAGTTTACGGAAAAGTCTTCAGCCAGACTCGCTCCTGAAATCTCAATCAGGAGGCTTTTCTTTTATCCAACCCCGATCTAACCCATTTAATTCCACCCGTCCAACATATTCAAACAAATAGCACATAGTGAAACTAAAAAGTAATATAAAACACACAAACGGGTCGGACCACCAATACATAAACTTACTCGGATCAAACCTAATACGTGGCATATAATGAGGAAAATGGTTATTCTTGCATTTTAGTGTTGTCCTATAACTCTTAATGCACCATTTTTGAACCCTCAAAATGTGCTGATCCAAGCATTTTCGCTCCCTCTTTTGTGGCTTTGTCAATTTCGGTGGCAATCCACTACCTAGTTCCTATACATACTTATTAACCTTCACAAGATGTGGTGACTCAACTACCACCATATTCTGATCATACTCCTTTTCCACTAACTCTACTTTTCAGTTTGGTGCACGCTTGATCTCCACTGTTGGCTTCCCCATGATTAGTGTTTCTAAGTACATAAGATCGCCAACAGGGTCAAATTCTGTATCTTCTTCATAAACTGGTAAACTCACCAATTCATCACCAAACTCATCCTCCCAAGATGGTGCATGCTCCTCCTCTTCGTCATCTTCCATCTGGTCAAGTGGCTCCACAATGACATCTTCACTCGGATTCGTGTAATCATGTAGCTCCAACTCCTTCTCTTCTATCACGCCCTCATAATCATCACCCCAGAATTCATCATCCGTTTCGTAGACGGCTTGCTGCTCTTTGTAAGAAGGACTCTCAATTTGATATCTAACACTTAACTCCTCTAACCTAGCTTCTAGTTCTTCTAATTTACAGAGCCTATATATTTCGATCAACTTATCAAGCCTAGTTTCCAATGCCTCTAGTTTCCGAACTATTTCACGTTCCTCTTCTTCAGCTCTTTCCAACATCATCTCTTTCCAACATCTTCTATATAAAATATTCCAAACTGACTCGATCTATTAAACATATTAACTAGACTCGATTAAATAAAACAGAAACAAAATTATCCTAAAGATGACAAGACACATTTAATCTATAACACAGAATCACTTAAAACAAACTAAGACACACAAATACAAATAAGACCAATTATTCAATTAATTTCAATCAAAACTAGTTACGCTATCGCCTAAGTGTCCCCAGCAACGGCGCCAAAAACTTGATGTGCGCAAAGTGGTATATAAAATTTTAGCAAATAATGACCAAGCACAACGAGTAATAAAAACCTAGAATATCCTAAACCAAACCACTAGCAACAGGCAAGTGAACCTATCGGGTGTAGAATAGCCATGGGAAGACCGGGAATATCAAACCCTAGAGACACTTATTAAATTAACGAAACTAGTTCTAAAAGCTAATCTAAAGTAATAATTAAGAAAGTATTATTTATATTATTTTAAAAAACTAATAATTAATTAATTAAACTAATTACTTAATTAAATTAAAGTAAACTAAAAAAATTAAATTACCGAATAAGACTTTAGCAAATTCAAATGAGAGCAAGAGTTACCTAGGCAAGGAATCCGAATTGTAACGACTCGGACTTTTATCGGTTACGGGAAAATGCTATGGGAACCGGGAATCTAAAGGTATGAAGCTCTATGAAAATTAATGGATACTTAATCACTCTCAAGGTGTCACCTAAAAAGAAATATTAGAGATCATGTAAAAACACCGGCTTATTAGTTCACCTGTCAGTTCACCAATTATGATTAATTACCCTATAAAACAGGTAACCCGTCGGTTTCACTATCTTAATGCACCTAAGTACACGGGGTGGTTTTTGAACAGTATAAAGGACACGGGTAAACAGTGAAATTAAGGCAAAAATAGGCAAACCTCCTGTCAGATAATTTAACCTAAAACCCTAACAACGCAGACAAACCCGACAACTTATCACCCGTCGGATATTTAAGCTAGTAAGAATATAAACTTCTAATAATATGCCAAAAATCAGTTTCTATGGTGAATGAGCTCAATAAACCATAAACAAGTTGCAAACACACAGTAAACAACCCTAACATGCAACCTACAATCGAAAGACAATCAATCAAACAACATGTGAAACATTCATTCAGACACAAATCAAAAGTAAATACGCATGAGACACATCCAATAAAACTAATCACAACTTTTAATTAATCGAAATCCCATAAACAAAACCCGAAAACTGACAAGTCCAAAACAGTCAAAAAAACATCATCACAAGCCTAGATAACTAAAAAGTATTTAGCCAATAATCATGTTCAAAACAAGAAAATAAATAAATATAAAAGAATTCATCACCAAAATTTCTCCTTTTTGCTTGCTACTGTGCTCGTCCTCTCGTCAACTCCCTCCGTGAATAACAATGAAAATAAATATATGGCGACTATTGTTATCTTCTCGTCCACACCCCCACGTACAGGGTTTTTAATAAATAATAATTATCTTCCTTTCCGTCAAAGCCGCATGCCCCTTTTATACCTTTTCTCCACCGAAAAAGATAATATATTGATAGAATAGAAAGTCACGTGGGCTAGGTGGGCTGCATTTTTATTATTATGATTATTCTTTTTTTATCTTTGACTATTTATTCTTGAGAGTAGAAACTAAAATTCACATTCGCTCTTTGATCAATCTGTCGACGAACCAATTGCCAAACTCAAGATATCTTTTCAAGTCTTGTGCGCCATCATCAATTTTAGACTTCTTTCATGATGATACTATCCACAACAAATAAAATGATGAATAACATATTTCATTTAAATGCACATCACACCTTTTGATTGAAAGACACACTTTATAATAATTATATACTAACATGTTCAAATATTCACCCATTGGTTTTTAGTTAGTAAAATTACTCTATTTTAACCCGTTGTCTCTCGAAACCATTAAA
The DNA here is from genome assembly GCF_021521415.1 of Bidens hawaiensis. Classification (NCBI taxonomy): domain Eukaryota; kingdom Viridiplantae; phylum Streptophyta; class Magnoliopsida; order Asterales; family Asteraceae; genus Bidens; species Bidens hawaiensis. Next base: position 35,556 of record NW_027506675.1, read on the forward strand.
CTCACATATGAGCCAATTAATATAATATTCAATAAAAAACCTAGCTCAAAAGTATTTAAAAGTATAGTAAATATGTATAATAATATGTATATAATTTAGCCCACATCAGTGTACCAATAAATCTCAATCACCCATAATAGCTTAATAATACGAACATCACCAACAACAGTCTTACATTACTTAAAGTGTACAAACATTTGAAAATGAACTTGCAGGTCGCTAAAACACAATGTCAGTTGACAGGCATGGATATACATGCTAAAAGATTAAGGTTCCTGTTAGTGCACAGTTATGTCGTCTCGAGTCTTTATAATTTATCGATTGTAACTTATTATTATTATAATGAATGGGTATTTATGTAAAACCCATTAGTTCGTTATGTATTGGCTAATTCGTTAAGGATGTTTAACGAATTAGCCAGTTCATTAAATGTAAAGTCCATTCGTTAAGGATGTTTAACGAATGGATTGTAATCCGTTATATATGTTCCCATTAGTCATGGAATGCTGACGAATGGGAGTATAACGAATCAGTTGATTCGTTATAATTTCCTTAATTGTTTTGTCAGTTAATGAACTGGAGCCAATTCCTTACGAGATGTGTAGTGAATTGATCTCCATAGTCTATTTAAGGGCAGTTCATGCCCTCCTAATTTAAGTTTTTGAGTTAACTGTTATTGAACCTCTGTCCGTATTCTCTCTCGCTCAATTCTTCCTTAACGTATATACCTATTACAATTACTATTATACTGTATCTATAGTTAAGAGCATATCATAAACTAGATCCTAAGGTATTAGATCTAATCCGATTATTTATATTGATTAGACCTGTACAATTAATAGGTAATCACAAGTGGTATAAGAGATATTGGATGTTAGATTGCTTTTAATTACGTGATTATTGGTCAGATTTGAAGCTTATTGTTTAAGTTTCTGATTCGTGTTGAGTTTTATTGAAATCTGGTTGAATTTGATTTGAATTCGTTAATTATGGTTTGAGTTTGGTTCGGATTGTGTTTGATAAGGTTTGAGGAAAGTGTGTGTGAATTGGATTGTGAATTGAGGTTGATTGGATTGGATCTATAAGTGAACAGAACAGGGGAATGATTATGTGGTAATTAGTGTTTGATTGATCGATTAGTGTATGGCAAATTTGGTGTTGTATTGAGGTTGTATTACTTGTTTTTAGTTTGGGTTTCGGTTGATCTTGAATCTGGGAAATTTCCAGATTTCTGGAAATATTGGTTGAAGATTTGATAATGGCTGTAATTCGTTATAGTTGATTCGTTAAACACGTGTGTGATTCGTTAAGTAAACTCTAACTGATTCGTGCCATGTGGATAGTTTGTTATAACTGAATAACAAACTAATTCGTTATTCACTGTAGACACATCGTTATCAACTGTAGCTGATTCGTGCTTAATGTTCCTAATTCGTGTTTATTGATTTGTTACATTCTCATCACTGATTCGTTATCAATTCGTCTATTGATTCATTCAAGTGATTTGTTACTGATTCCTTAATCTTAATTCGTTACTGATTCATCAGTGATTCGTTGGTGACGTGTCTTGGATTCGTTACTGATTCGTTAAATTTAATTCGTCAAAATACTGTTCCTGATTCGTCATTCAGACCTCACTTGGTTCGTTAAGTTACTATTTATGATTCGTCCTTCATACTTATCACTCAGTTCGTTACTGTTCCTGATTCTTCACAGTTCCTGATTCGTTACTATTCCTAATTCATTACAAGAGTTTCATTTTACAATTTTAATTTGAATTTTATTATAAAACAGAAAATATTAGAAAAAAAGTTTTAATTTTTTTTATTATGGCTGGTTTTTAAGCGTTGGCATCTTTGAACGTACTTATGCAACAAATGTTGCATCTCGATGCGGAAATTGGATCTCATTTGAAATGTCCACGACTGATGAAATTCAGTGACTTTGCCAAATGGGAACCACGTTTTCGTGCACATCTTGGTTCTGTGCATCCTAACTGTTCTCGATGTCTTGATGATGTCTACACAGTTCCAATGATTGGAAGTAAAACTACGGTTTCTACTCCAAAAGCTTTTTCTCAATACTCGCAAGAAGAAAAGAAAGCGTTCGAGATTGAAACCAAAGCATATTCAACTATGACTATGGCTTTATCTGATAACATATTTCATCAAGTTGGAAGTATTAAGATATGTTATTCATTCTTTCAACACATTCAGATGAGAAGCATGGGGAACACGAAAGAAAGCAAGAAAGTAATGTTGAAGTTTCAATTTCGAAACTTTAATTTGTTGAAAGGAGAGACTGTAGAAGAAATGACTACAAGATTCAATCATATTATTGCTGAGATGAATAAGTTAAAAATAGAACCTAGTGAATCTGATAAGATTGACACCGTGAAGAATGCTTTACCTGCTTCATATTCTATGTTTCTTATGGTGTTGAAAGAAAACAATTATTTCAAGAATGAAGATCTCACAGCTTCGGAAATCATGCAAAAAGTGCAAGCTTAAGAATATTATCTGAAATGTCAGATGTCCTCAAAGGAATCTCATGATCCAACTATGTATGGAGGATTTCTGATGAGGATTTGATGCTTTTGTCAATCCTACTGCTTCAAAGCCATCTACTGATCGAGTGTTTAAGTTGAAAGGAATCAGCAAAGTGTTCACTGAGAAAGACATTCCGCTAATTTTAATCAAGCCTGAATTGATTGAAAGCGTCTTTCAAAATGAAACTTCCAAGATACAAGATCTTAAACATATGTTAGTAAACTCAAAGACATTAAGTGTAACAGATCCTTTGATAAAAGCTAAACAATTATTAAAATCTGCTAAGAAAGTTCAATTCGTTAAATCAAATGGAATTGACACTTTATAGCGCTTTTCAAACTGTTCAAATCTTGATTTCTACATGAAAAGGAAATCTATGACATTTGATGACCTGGACAAGGGTCCCATTGCTGGTGTGTTTCATCCACCTTTGGTTGCAAAAGTTTTTGCTAAACCGCAACGTGAACGTGTTGACATGAGAAAATGTTTTCTTTGTGGTGAACAAGGTCACATAGTAAGAAATTGTGGACTGAAGAAATTTCAAAATCTTCATCCATTTATCAAGGAACAACCCAAATCCGTTCCTGTGATTAAGGAGATTTTGAAAAGACCATTGTCTTTTGATGATGAAACTCATATTATATTTTCTGATGTGAATCCACGAATGGTGGTTCATGCTAATGAAAATGCAAGTAATTTAAAGTCCAAATTTGTTCCCTTGGAACCTATTTGCAAGAACATGTATACAAATGTCGTTCAAGCTGCCTATTTAAGACGAAAGTCTATAAGGCATGTGACTTACTCACAAGCTGCTGAACAACGTTTGAATTCCGTTAAGATTGATTCAACATCTGAAACTCAATAGGTGCCCAAGACTGAGGCCTGGGCTGCCTTTTTGAACTGATCATTTTTCATTAAATGTGCAGAGTTCATCCAAGACTATTTCTGGTGAAAATTGGGTAATGGATAGTGGATGCTCTCGTCATATTACCGGCAACATCAACCTCTTAACAAATGTCAATAATATTCAAGAGGTGTATGTCGTGTTTGCGGGTAATTCGGGAGGTATGGTCATTAAAGAAGGTGATGTGTCAAATGGGCGTATCACGTTTGAGAAGGTTAATTATTGAGACAAATTTGATCACAACTTGTTGAGTGTGTCACAAATTTGTGATAAGAAATACACAACTGTAATTACTGATAAGGAGTGCATAATACTGAAACTAGGATACGTTATTCCTGAGAATATAGTAATTATGCGATCTCCTCGATCAAACGATATTTATGTGTTGAACATGACTTCTAAGGTATCTACTTCTGTAGAAACGTGTTTTGTTTCTAAAGCAACAGAAAAAGATTTGATTGTGTGGCACAGAAGAATGGGTCTTATTCATGTCAGGAAAATGAATTATTTAATGGCAAATGACTTGGTTGATGGTGTTTCCTTGAAACATTTTCAATTAACTAACCACTATGTTGCTTGTAAAAGTAGCAAACAGAAAAAGAAGTCACACCCATCTAAGTTAATTAACTCCATTGATACTCCTTTGGAACGACTTCATATGGACTTGTTTGGTCCAGTGAATCATACGAGTATTGCTGGAGATTGGTATTGTCTAGTTGTCACTGATGACTATAAAAGATATTCTTGGGTTTTATTTATGAGTTCAAAAGATCAAACACATATTCTGGTTCAAAATCTAATCACAAAGATCGAATCACTATATAATTTCAAAGTGAGACGTATTAGAAGTGATAACGGTACAAAGTTTAAGAATATTGTATTGGATTTCTTCGGCATTCAGAATAGAATTCATCGAGAATACAATGCTCCTTATGTACCTCAACAAAATGGTGTTGCAGAAAGAAAGAATAGAACACTGATTGAAGTGGCTCAAACTATGCTCGCAGATTCTAAGCTTCTCGTTTAGTTCTGGAACGAGGCTATGAATACTGCGTGTTATACGCTTAATCGTGTTTTAACTGTGAAGAAGCTTCAAAAGACAAGTAATGAACTTCTGAACAAGAGAAAACCTAATTTAAAGGTAACTGGAAACATTTGGGTGTCCTTGTACTATGTTGAAGAAAGATGCGGGAAAATTTGATGAAAAAACAATTGGAGGTTATTTCTTGGGTTACGCATCACCTAAGAAACCTGTATTTAACTTTATATCGGGTTGTGTAGAGGAGTGGTACCATGTTGATTGTCAAAAATATACCACACCTTCTCAAGGTAATGGTCCTGATTGGATGTTCGATTATGAGGGTTTATTTAACTCTTTCACTCAGATAGTCGATCAACCAGATGAAGGCTTGGTACGTGCTTATTTAGATGATCAATTCTTACCTCCAAGATCATCTGTTTCTAATCATGTTGAAACTCCACAAGATGATCCTCTTGATGTATCAGATGTGATCTCTATTTCATCTGATGGTAGTTATTTTGTTGATTCCTCTTCGGCTCCATTTCCTGAAACACATGAGATTGGTGAATCATCTCATGATGTTGAGGAAAATCTAACTAATTTATCTGACATTGTTGTTGTACCTGAGAATCCAACTCTTTGGATTCATTCTTATCATCCACAGGACAACATCGTTGGTGATCTTGATGCTAGTGTGCAAATACGTCATCAAGTTGCTAATTCTAACGACTCTAGCATATTGTGTGCGTATGCTGAAGTGAGGTCGAAGACTCACTCAAAATAAACCGATTATAACTAATTAGATAGTGACAAGCGGGTGTCGAACACAAGGAGTTTGTGGAAAATGCGTTACTAAGTAGCTATGTAATTACTCTATATTAAACTAAGTGCACAAATAAATTCAATGATTTGGTTGCTTGATTTGAATAACAAAAAGAACTAAAGCAAATAAACGAGTTTTAAACAATATGAGAAATAATGCTCTCCCCCGATTTCAGGTTTTCAATATTGATAAAGTTAACGTTTACTTGTAGGATGAACTACATAAACATAGTTCGTGAAAATGCGTTTGACAGTGATAAAAGCAGACTAAGTACTTGAATTATAAAAACGCAAGGTTGTCACTCAATAATCAGTTTTATATAGTTAATCCTAATTCTCTTTTAATAAATCTCAATTGCCTATGGCACCAAGAACTGATAATCAAGAACACGGATTTACACTATACTAACAATTATTAATCAAAATCATAATCACCATAGCAATCTAATCATAGAATCAAAAGACTATCCCACAAATAACATAAAGGAATAACAATAATCAATTGAAACCCTTATAATTCAGGAGAGAACACAAAGAGTACTAGCCACACATAGTTTGATTTATCATCACTTCAATTTGGTTAATCGTACAAATCACAAACCCAAACGAATGATTACAATCACCAAAGTCTTGTTCTTGCTCTCAAAAATTCGTCCCTAGGTGGTTTAGAATGAAGGATAAGTCAAAAGACAGCCAAAAAAACGAATATAATATGCAGAAAATCGGCAATTACGGCTCGAACCGTGGACCACGGTTTACACCGTGGGTCACGGTGTTGGTTAGAAATACTGGACCATGGCCCACGGTTTTCCACCGTGGGTCACGGTGGTCTTCAAGAAATGTTGGACCGTGGCCCACGGTCTCCACCGTGGGTCACAGTGGAACAGAGGCCATGGTACGGTGACCTCTGTCCACTTTTGCTTGATTGGACCGTGGCCTCTGTTCCACTGTCTCACTTTTTCACCTCTTTTGACCTCTCTCGCATCTCCGGTTCCTTCGTTTGCCTTGTTATACACCAAAAATGGCTCCGGAACCTTCTTTTAATCTGCAATTAACCACACAATAGTAGTTATCCATTTCCCACGAAATTAATACTTAATGCATGGATTTGTATATCAATTAAGCACACTTACGGGTCATCCTCCAATGCACTCGTCATATGCCGATAAGAATACCTCGGGAATCATGAATCTCACAAAATACACTTTCTTTCTATCTCAAGTAGAACCAAAAAATGTTCGTATGGTTCTTGCCAATCCATCTTGGGTAGAAGTGATGCAAGAAGAATTGCAACAGTTTAATCGACTAGGTGTTTGGGATCTCATTGATAAACAAGTTAGAGTATAGAAACCAATTCCAACAAAGTCGGTATTTATGTGCAAGAAAGACGATCGTGGTGTGATTGTACGAAACAAAGCAAGATCGGTTGTTTAAGATTTTCATCAGCAAGAGGGCATAGATTACACGGAGGTATATGCTCCAGTTGCTCGCTTGGAGGCTATACGAATATACTTGGCCTATGCTGCTTTCAAAAATATCAAAGTTTATCAAATGGATGTCAAAAGCACGTTTCTTAATGGGGAATTACATGAAGAAGTGTTTGTTTTGCAGCCTCCTGGTTTTGAAGATCCAGATTATCCGGACCGTGTTTACCAATTACACAAGGCTCAGTATGGTCTACGCCAAGCCCCGAGAGCTTGGTATGTCACACTTGCTGACCTTTTTACTGATAATGGCTTCAAGCGAGGAATTGTGAATTGCACTCTATTTTATAAGACTGTTTGTGATGATCTGCTCCTTGTACAAATATATGTCGAGGACATTATATTTGGTTCAACAAACGACAAGCTTTGTAAGGATTTTGAGAAGTAGATGCAAACAAAGTTTGAAATGAGCTTGATGGGGGAGATGAATTTCTTCTTAGGGTTGCAGGTTCATCAGTTTGATAAGGGAATCTTTATTCATCATACGTAATATATGAACGATGTCTTGAGACGATTCAAGATAACTGCCAAAAAAATCCCTTCGAAGCCTCTTCCCATGGGTCACAATTTGTCACCAGACGAATTGGAGGATACCGTAGATCCTACCCTTACCGAGCGACGATTGGTTCATTAATGTATTTAACTGCTTATCGTCCTGATATAATATTTTCCGCTTGTTTGTGTGCTAGGTATCAATCAAGTCTCCAAGTGACTCACCTGGCAATGGTTAAACGTATACTTCACTATCTGAGGGATAATCCTGGCATCAGGCTATGGTATCCCAAGGACGATAGCTTTGAACTCACTGCGTTTTCCGATTCTGATTATGGAGGATGCAAGATAAATTTCAAATCTACTACGGCGGGTTATCAGTTTTTAAGAAGCCGGCTTGTTTCCTGACAGTGTAAGAAGCATACAACGGTCTCCACTTCAACCGATGAGGCAGAATAGGTGGCAGCCTCGAGTTTCTATTCACAGGTTCTATGGATCCAAAACATATGCGCGACTATGGTTTGAAGTTTCTTACTATTCCAATTTTAATTGATAACTCTTGCTATCAGTATCACCAAAAATCATGTGCAACATTCAAAAAACAAAACCTATTGAGATTCGATATCATTTCATTCGAGACTGTTTTGAAAAGAAATTAATTGATATTGTAAAAGTGCACACGAATTTTCAACTCGCTGACCTGTTTACCAAGGCATTTGACAAAACTCGTTTTAACTCTTTGCTTGGTCTAAATGGGTTGAAAACACTTGCTGATGTTTTGGGTTTTGGGGGTGAAAAATGAAAAATACAAAAATAGTGTGATTTAAGTTTGTATAGAGAAAATATAAAAACATTAAAAAAATCTTTAAAAAATACAAAATTATTTTGATTTTTGTTTTAAAATATTTTAAATTGTGCTTTTTGTTTGTATAGAAAAATCCGAATAGACAAAAAGATTGTGATTTTATGTATGTACAGAGAAAAACCAAAAAGATTTTTGCACAAGGGGTATTCGAAAGGCTTTGAGAAGAGGGGCAACAGTGAAGATGCCGAGAATGGCCGTGTCTATGGGGATTACCGGTCTTAGTAAGAATCTGTTGCAAATGCATGTGAGGGAGGAATGCCCGCATTAAGATTTAAAACTTGTCGTCTACTTGAAGGAAATGTTTGGAACAGGGAACTTACAATAATACAATGCCGCATTCTTCGAAGATTGAGGAACAAGATGAGATCCTTTAAGAGAATGATTTATTCGAGAAAAAATCTGAATAGTTACATCCAATTACAAACTACACGAAAGTTGCCCCTTTTTCATGGAGATTTACCCATCACAGAGATGCATAGAGGAACAGAAGGAACTTCATATATCCCTTTTCCACTCAATCCAGAAACAAGATCGGACGTTATTTCGGTTCGTCTCCATTTTAGTGAAACTCTTCCTCAAGCAAGGCAGCCGATAAGTCATCTTTTGCTTAGAATTATATCATTTACTAATATTGGAAGGAAATATACTTGTATATGTTTGGTCCTGAATTTACTTGTAAATGTTCAGAATTGCCATTTACCTGATAAAAGAAATTAATTGGAGCGACTGTTGTGCGTTTGTATTTAATTCTGTTCCTGAAAATTATCTCGGTTATTTAAGTTTATGTAACATGCTTACATGTTTTGGTCCTGTTATCTACTTGTAAATTGATAGGATAGCCATTAATCTATAGACGGAAAGTGACTGGGTCGATTGAATTTATTTATTATGCTTCTCAAAAATGAGTTTTGAAGCAAAAAGAGAAAATGATAGTACATTGATCATCTGGTCCATATCCAGAAAGAAATAAGCTTAATAGGCTAAGTGCTTAATTATATTGGTGCATTGATAGGTCTTAAACAAGTTGTTAAGGTAAAATACGTGATATAAATCTAAAGCAATGGCAAATTGAAAGAGGTGTTAGTCTCTACCAAAGATCTCGGTAATGATGACAGAAATGTAAATAGCCTATCATACTCAAGCCTTATATTTGTTTGATCACCAAAAATAAAATAAAGTAAATAACAAGCATTCGGCTTCTGGACACCGTGAGTCTTTATGCGGCTTAATCATCTGGGTATTCATAAGCATGAGTACTTCTAAAGCTTTTAGAGCAAACCCAAAGTCATTAAACTTGATCACTGCTGTACATCGCACAAATTAAATTATTGACTTAATCAAAATCCGTTGTTAGTCATACATTTGTTCCTCCCTTGCGCGCGTCTCAATACTAGTAAGAAACGGACCCCAGGGGATACAGTGTATGTAAGCCCACAGATGGACTCGTGCATACGCACACACAGTAAAGGAAACTTAGTGCATTGCTAAAAAAAATCTATAGAATATAGAATTTTGATCGGCAATATAATGGTTTAAGTCAAGTTGGGGTGATATGGCAAAAATCAAATTAAGCTTAAACCGAGATTAGAGGTTGATAGTTTCTGATATTCTATGCTCTAATTGAACATTTAATCACATCACAAAAATGCTTGAAATCTTGTTATAAGATTTAAGTGGACAACAATATCAATGACCGACTTAACGCCAGTCATAATAACGTTGAAATATAAAACTGTGATGGATTGACAATTTGGTCAATATGATTCTCTGCTTGAACTCACAAAAGCATGCAATGCTTTCGTAAAACTTTCAAAAATACAAAAATATTTTGTTTTCTCTTTTAGTTTGCTTTCCGGGTTTAAATGTAAATATAAGAAAAGAAATTGAAAAATACCAAAAGGATTTTATTATTTTTATTAATTTTTATATATTATTTAATTCATTATTTATTTCTTTAAAACTTTAATTGAAAATGATTTTGTTTAATTCGTTATTAGTCTGAATAACGAATGGGGATCATTTCATTAACGAATTAACTTAATTCGTTAACTTTAATTTGCTTCTGCCACTCTGTAACTATAAATACCGCAGATCTAAACGATATTGATTACCAGAATTAGATCTAATAACTTACCGGATCTAGTTCATGATATGCTGTTTAATTAGTCATATATAAGTATATTAATGGTTATATTATGTGTATTAGTAAATATTAACGAAGAATTGAGTTAGAGAGTGTTTTGGTAGAGGTTCGATACTTTAATCTCAAAACTTAAATTATCAGGGCATGAAAAACCCTATATATAGACGATGGATACCAATTGTTTACACATCCCGTAAAGAATTGGATCCAGTTTGTTAACTTACATGACTCAAAAGGAAAGCATAACGAATCTCTGATTCGTTATGCTCCCAACCGTCAACATTCCATGACGAATGGGAACATACATAATGAACTAACAGTCAATTCGTTAAACATCCCTAACGTATGGGCTTTACATATAACGAACTGGCTAATTTTATTAAACATCCCTAACGAATTAACCTATATTTTAACGAACTAACATAAATTACAAAAAAGCCCTTATATTAAAATATAATAAATTACAAACGATAATTATAAAGACTCGAGACGACAAAATTGTGCACTAACAAACACCTCCTCGTTTGAGCTCTATGTCTTTAAATTACTTGAAGGGTTTGTCTGCCAATCCCGACAACTATGTATCCCGTACTCGTGGCATACACGTGCAACACACTGGAACTGCATAGCTCGGTCAGAGTATTCACGGCGCTCAATCAAAATATTGTTCACAAATAGCACGTCATTCTGTTTCGGTTAAATTAACGAGCCACATCGGGTCGATAATCTTAATAAGATTAGTCTTCAAGCCTTTTCCCAAAACAATGATGGCTCGCCGGTACGATTATCGTAGTACCATCAGTTGAACGATAAGTTAAGATTCAGAGGAAACGTCTTAATTGGTACACGCTTCATCGTCTTCGGCGGTTTTACTTTAAGCACAAACTTCCTCCATCCCGTTCTTGGATCAATCTCGTCAATACGTTTACCGATAGGAATTTGTGGCTTAAAGAATTTAAACCCACGGTTGACCCAAAGAGCAAATGTTGATGAAACCATTCTGCTCGACGATTTCCACCGCGGTTAATGAAAGGTCGACTCGCGAGGGTACGTACATCCCAACGCGGTAGTGAGAGAATGTCAGTAATGTTTTCATAATACTGAACGCCGTTCTCTAAGTTAATGATACAGACTTTTAAATCAAAATCATATAGCCATGAAACCATATCACCTTTTACATTCGACACGACTTTGAATGACGTCATCTGATTAGCTTTGGCCCGTGCAAAAACATCCACTTTCTGTTCTTCATCAACATACCTGTACACCTCAATGATTTTGTGAGCACGTTTTCTCTGGTATTCAAACTATCATGCAAAATCAGCATCAGTTGGATCTTTATC
>NW_027506676.1:0-48459 GCF_021521415.1 Bidens hawaiensis
ACTATGACATCGAAGCTACCCATTTGCATCGGGATGAAATCGACGGAGAATTTATGCTTAGAAAGAATAAGAGAGCAATCGCGGACGACGGAATTGATGGTAATAGAATTGCCATTGGCGACTTCAACAGAGAACGTCGGGAAAGCTTAGTTCGAGGCATCGCAAGTTTCGACTCAAATTTCAAAGAAATAAAACTTCTATCGGCACCGGTATCAAATAAAATAGAAGCCAAATGATAGTTCACCAAAAACATACCGTTCACAACATCGTTTGCCACTTGAGCTTGATTTGCATTCATCATAAACGCCCGCCCTTGATTACCATGGTTGACTTGATGTGCTTGTTGTGGAGGTGGAGGTGGTGCTTGGATTGTTTGGATGGGTTGGATGAGTGGTGCATTGAGTTGGGGAATTTGGGGTTGGTAAGTTTGAACTTGGTAAGCTTGTGTTTGGTAGTATGGTATGGTTACGGTTTGAGCTTGGTTGGCAAAAGATAAACGTGGGCAATTTTGGCGGAAATGGTTGGGATCACCACAATTAAAGCAAGCTCGGGGTTGTTGGGGTTGGTTTGATGGGTATGGTGCATAGCGGTTTTGGGCATTTTGGGGAAAGTTTCTCGGTTGGGTGGTTGGGTTGGTTTCGTTGGGTGGATCGGCATGTGTTAGGGAAGTGACCAAATCGATTACAAATTGTACAATGGTGACACGGCGAGTTCGTTGGGTGGTGAAGTTGGCAAGTGTTACATAATGGGGAGTTACCAATATAAGGTTTTCGGTTTTGGGGAAGAGTTTGGGCTTGTTGTGGTGGTTGAGGTTGGGTGACGGCAAAGTTTCGGTAATTAGTCTTGGGTTTCTTGTTGTTGTTGTTGTTGTGTAGGGAGGAGTTGGAGTAGTTTATAGCTTGTGGTGCGGGTTCAATCTTGGCTTGGGGAGCGGGCTCGGTTTTGGCTTTCTCGATTGTTTTCTTGAGGGTTAGGGTACCCTCCTTCACGTGATTTTCCGATAGCCAACCGGCTAACGTGATGGCTTCCTCAAGGTTCGCGGGTTTGCTACTCATGACTGAGTCCCGGATTTTCATCGGTAAACCCCCAATATATTTGTCAATTTCACGTTCGGTTGGGGTGACCAAGTGAGGTACAAGAACGCTTAGCTCGTGGAAACGGAGCGAGTAAGCGGCGTTATCATCACCTTCTTGTTTTAGGTCCCAAAATTCTACCTCAAGCTTTTGGAGCTCGTGTTTAGGACAGAATTTCTTCTTCATCAGCGCCTTGAGCTCGGCCTATGGAAGAGCCATGGCCATATCCGTACCTTGGAGGTGCATGACACTACCCCACCAAGTTAGGGCGGTTCCCCTAAACATGCTTGAAGCGAAGTTTGTCTTTTTCGCTTCAGGGCATTCGCTGTGTAAAAACACATTCTCCACAGATTCGAACCACTGCAACAACGTAGTCGCAGTAACAAATAAAGGAAACAAGGGGTGTGTATTATATATATGTTGTACCACCATATTCAAGAGTTAGTAATGTTAGATGAACAAGTTAGAATGAAAGACTATAGTTAGTTTGACTTGAGAAGTCAAAACTTCAAAAAAATACATAAGAAATAACAACCTTGAATCTATGGAGTTTGAGAGGGTTTTTTGGAGATGTAGCAAGAGTAAAATGAAGAAGATGGGTGTGTATATATAGGGAAGGAGTGAAGGGTAAAGATTCTTTTATGGTTTGCATAAAAATGGGTATGTTTAAATGGTCAAACAATGCATAATATAAAAATAACAATATTTTATATATTTTATATATTTTAAATGACAAGATCCAATATTTTATATATTTGAAATGTTCGGGTTACAAACGGGTCGGGTTTACATAACAAAAGTGACCCGAAATTGACGAATGTCACACCTGCGAACAAAAACCGATTGGTACCAAGTGGGTGTTTAGAAATAAGAAGGATGATAAAGGGGTTATTACAAGAAATAAGGCAAGATTGGTAGTTCAAGGTTTCTCTTAGCGTGAAGGCCTTGATTATGATGAAATTTATGCACCGGTGGCTAGGTTGGAAGCAATTCGTCTGTTTATAGCCTATGCCTCGTACATGAATTTCAAGGTCTATCAGATGGATGTAAAGACTGCATTCTTGTATGGAAAGGTCAAAGAGGAGATATATGTGAAGCAACCACCATGTTTTGAGGATCCTGATCATCCTGATCATGTTTACCGTCTTGACAAAGCTCTGTATGGCCTGCACCAAGCACCTCGTGCATGGTACGCAACATTAGCAAACCACTTGCTTAAGAATGGCTACAGAAGGGGTGTAATCGATCAAACACTCTTCATCAAGAAGGTAAAGGACGATCAGATTCTCGTCCAAGTCTATGTTGATGACATTATCTTTGGATCTACTTCTTATAAACTCTGTAGAGAGTTCGCCGAGGTTATGCAGAATCGGTTTGAGATGAGTTCGTTGGGAGAAATGAGTTTCTTCTTGGGTCTTCAGGTTGAACAAAAGGATGATGGTATATTGATTCATCAAGAGAAATATGTTCGGGACATCGTTCAGAAATTTGGATTCAAAGACTCACCTCCCTTTCTCACTCCGATCGCTACCCGACCTGTGCTTGCTCCAGATCCATCAGGAACTCCTGTTTATCAACATCTTTATAGATCCATGATCGGCTCCCTGATGTATCTCACTGCCAGCAGACCGGACATCATGTTCCCTGTCTGTCAGTGTGCCAGATATCAGAGTAATCCAAAAGAGTCCCACTTAATTGCTGTTAAGCGCATCGTCTGGTACCTCAAGGGAAAGCCTTGCTTAGGTCTTTGGTATCCCAAAGAATCTCCTTTGGTACTTCACGCTTACACCGATAGCGATTATGCGGGATGCAATTTGGATCGAAAGTCAACATCCGGAGGATGTCAGTTCCTGGGCAACAGATTAATCTCCTGGCAATGCAAGAAACAAGTCACTGTGTCCACCTCCACTGCTGAAGCGGAATACATTGCTGCCTCCGCTTGCTGTTCTCAAGTCATTTGGATCCAACATCAGCTGTTGGATTACGGTTTGAATTTCTTTAACACCCCGATTAAGTGTGACAATGATGCAGTTGTGTGTATTGTGAAAAACCCGGTCCAACACTCTAAGACAAAGCACATTGACGTCCGAATTCATTTTATTCGTGATTGTTATGAGCGGAAGCTTGTCACAGTAGAACAGGTCAAAACTGATTACAACTTTGCCGACCTATTTACCAAAGCTTTTGATCGTGCCCGATTTTTGTTTCTCGTTGAGTCACTTGGCATGATCTCTTTTGAACAAACTTAAGTTTTTAAAGTTATTTTATTTTCAGTTTACCTTGTTTTAGTTTATTTTATTTTTACTTAATTTTAATCTTGAAATTATTTTAATTTTATTTTGTTTATCTTTCTTTAATTTATTTTCACCTTGTTAAAAAAAATTATTTTATTTTTTCTAGCTTAACTTTTATTTTGTTCTAAGTTTTTAATTTTTTTTTAACTTTGTTTCATTTTGTTTTATTTTTAATTTTTTTTTATTTTTTTCTCCTTTTATTCTATCTTTTTGTATATAAAATTGTAAATATTTTTTAATATGTCACAATTTTAGAGGGAGAAAATGAGTCTTAACTCACCAAAAGATTTTACTTTTGCTAAGAAAAACCGAAAATTAAGTCATTTGACTTGCCAAAAATATTTTACATTATTTATTTATTTTTAGTTAAGAAAATCAGAAAAAGATCTAAAATATATTCTCTTGCTTAGAGGGAGCTCCTGCTTAGAGGGAGTCGGATAATATTAAAATATCATAAAATTTTGAGAAATCGATCCGACCTTTGGAAAATGATAGAATACTGTCTTAGGTGATCCTAGCACATGAAAAGAGTAGATCAAAAGCCAACAAGATCATTGCTTGATATGTAGATAGGCTTGACAAATGAGTAAGTATCATAGTGATATAAACTTAAATATCTGCCTATGCTAGTGGTTACACTCTTATGAAGCGGTTGCCGACCCCAAATAAGTCATATTTATGACAACAAAAATCCTAATAGTCAGTCATACACGAGCCCGTTAGTGATTGATCACAATGAAAAATTATTTCTTGCTTTAGTTTCAAAGTTTGAAAAATATCAAAAATTATTGAAAAAGCAGAAAACCTGCAAAATACTCAAAAAGTATTCAAAATCAACAACAAAAATGTTGATAATTTTATCAAACAAAAAGGGGTATATTAGAACCACGTAACGTGGGACAAAAAAAGTAAGTCCTAAACACTTTATATGAAGGCATAAGTCAACAAGGCTAGTAAGTCCATGGTTCAACCTTTACATATTGTTTGAAAGAAAAGTTTGCAAAAAGTCTATGAAGCTCAAAATGTTTTGATCAATCATTAGAGGGTCGGAGTCAATTCGGGGTGATACTGATGAACACAAAGTATGCCCGAGGTATGATGGAGTTTGTAACATGTCGGATTAACAGGGGAGCACACAAGTATTGTGCCAAATTATATCTTAACGTATCACGATGAAATCCAAATACTTGTTAAGTTTAAAGTGGACCAATATATCTACAATCGACTTTGGGTTCTTGGCATAATAATATCCAAATAGAAGTGTGATCTAGGACACTATAGATAATATGATTCCATGTCGTGATCTTTCTCATCAAAACAAGTATTGAATAGCTTATTTTATAAATTAATTAATATGATTAATATAATATTAATTTTCTCCTTATTTTGATTTTAAATTTTAGTTCATTTTTAAGTTTTTATTTTATTTTAATTTTACATGTTAAAATTAGTTTAACTTGTACTTCTTTTAAATTTATTTTATCTTTAAATTTTATTTTTATTTTTCACTTTTAAATCATTTTTAAAATTATTTGACTTTATCTTATTTTATTTTACATTTAATTTTATTTTCTCTACTATTATTGATTTATTTTCTACTCTTATTTTAGTTTTAGTTTTAGTTTTACTGTTATTGTAAATTTTTAAATTTTAATTTTATTTTGTTTTTAAGTTTAGTTTAAAGCTTTATGAAAATGGGTTATACTTACAAAGAGGTCTTTCATGCAAAGTTTGTTAAGTTTTACCTGACAAAATATATCGTGTATATATTTGATGTGCTTCGATTGGGCGGGTAACTGTTTCACGGGTTTTAAAATAAAATCATTTTCAAAGTTTGGAGGTCGGGAGTGAAAATTCGTTTAAAACTCAAGACCTTTTGACAAATTATTTTCATTTTTCTTTCCAAAACCCTATCCTTTTTTCTCTCTCTCTCTTCTCTTCTTCCCAGCGTTCATCGCCGCCCCCATTCTCTTCAAACCCTCATCTGAGCTTTTAATCTTCAATCAATACATAGATATGTTTGCTGGTTAATCAGATGTGTGCCTTTGATTTTCGATGTCTTCAAGAGTCCATGTGTGAAATTAATTGAGTTTTCTTTTGCGTTAATTTGTACAGTTTTCTTTGTTTCTCTTCTTTTGGTGCTATTAAGAAACTCAGATCTGTTTTTTTATTCAAGTTTAATGATGTATTAGAATCTGGTCCATGTATTGCATTCGAATACAATATGAATTCGAATGGGATATAAGCTCCAAGTGAAGTGTATTTGAGTTGGATCATGTATTCAAATGAAATCTGTTTGAATGGATTGCAAGATTGTATTCAAATATAAATATATTCGAACACATATGTATTCAAATGTAATTATATTTGAATATTTGTATTCGAATCTGGCTTTGCCCTTTGTAATCGAGTTTAATGGTGCATTCGAATCTGGTAGTGAAAATGGTTAAGTTAATTGTATTCAAATATTTATAATTGAAGACATTTGTATTCAAATATGCTTATATTTGAATACATTTGTATTCAAACTCACTTATACTCAAATACATAAAAATCGAATACATTTGTATTCAAATATACTTCTTTTTTAATACATTTGTATTCAAAATACTTACAATTTGAATACATCATATTCTAATACAATTGTATTCAAATATATTTATAATTGAATACATTTGTGTTCTAATATAATGAAGTTTTCATGAACTGACCTCTTTAAGAACGAAGAGTCCATATTAGGCGGCCAAATGTAACATCTAGACAAATCATACATCTTTCATGGTCAAGAGAGTTATTGGGTTCATAAGGAATAAAGGACCTCAAATATCAATGATGTTTATTTGTTAAACCTCTTTTAGGGAAACAAACTCTATGGGTTGGTGTAAAGCATGATGTTACAAGTATACACTTTGTTATGTTTTGTTTTAGGTGAAAATGTTGATGTTTGGTTAATGAAAGAACAAAAAGAGAAGTAGCATGCACGTAATAAAATTAAGATTTCGCCGGTCTTACAAAAAAGTGAGGAGAAATCAACTTATTCTTAGTTAACGCATAAAATTATTATCATAACTATTATCTTATATAGCCCATAATCTTATTTATGGTATCAGTTTAAAGTAATTTTCAAGAGTTGTTTAGATTTCGAAGTAGCTAGTGGTTTATACACGGTTCATTGCAGTGATGTTTTCCTGACATGGTATCTTGCTAGTATTTAGCTTTAAACTCACATGCTTATATAATCTTATATCAAATTCAGCAAGTTCTTACTAAAAGAATCTTAATAACAAGTCCCCTCTATACCGAAAAACCCACGCACATCATGTATATTGGATTTCCGATAAACAAAATAAGTTCACGGACTAGGTCATAATTTCACTTCTTGACCCTTTTAACTTTTGCATAAGCATCACATATACATGGATACCCGTGGACGGAGTGTGTTTTGCGCTTAGGTTAGTGGATCTTGTGGTTTGTACCCTTGGTGTTTAGTGCGCGCCTAACAGTATTTTCCTTGTTGTCATTGAGATAACATCAAGACCGACACTTATTAATCAATTTTTTATCTCGTTTCTAGGTTTTCATTTTCGATCCTCTATCATTAATATAAACTGTGTGACACCATTTGTTATGATGTCAAAGGTGGCTTAGTTTCAAAATGGTGGTCAGGAGTTCGATCCTCACTGGTTAAAAAAAAAATCGATCCTCACTGGCTGTGGTTTGTATGTTTTAAAATAATCATTAATATGAATTGTTACATTTTTACAACCCTTAATTCTTTTTCTTTAAATTAATTAATGCAGTCGAAGTTAATTAATACCTTACATATAAATATCTTTGAGATTTAATGAAAAATATTTGCAAACCCTGATAACCTTCTATAAATTAATCTCTTCCATCCTTTCCAAATCATCCCCAACTAATAACACCCTGCTTCCTATGGTGAGCCTTAACAATCTACCTCAGTCCGATCCACCACCGATTTACGATATCACTGGCTCATTGTTCATGGTATTTAGGGTGATCAACATATTTGGTATATGTGTTGATGACTTGGGGTTAAAAGCCTCCCATCATGGGTATATAGTTCAATTACCAAGGATGCTAAAGAGGGTATGTTATAATTTCAATTTTCATTTTCACATTCATTTTATTGAAGACTTATATATATATACATATATCATTTTCAGATTTCCATGTGGATGACTCCGAGGTAACCTTAAATGTGTGTTTGGGCAAGCAGTTTACGGTTGTCAAACAGTGTGATGAGAAACATGTGAATACCGAACTGCATCTTGGGGTATACACAAATATATGTTTTTAATTGTATGTAACTGTTGAATAAATCTTTAATCTGCTTTTATACACATTGACAGAAAATCATTGAAGTCCATATATTGTGGCTTGATGTGCAAGTTTATACCGTGGTTGTCACTGACATGCCTTAAGGTAATTCATTTCGATTCAAACCCGAGTTATGTTGTGAGTAATTAAGTTTTTGACAGTGTTACGATCCTTCTTATTTTCAGGAGAAGGCTCACAAGTTCGAGTTCGGGAAATAGGAGCAAAGATACTTCAAATTGTATTAGTTAATTAAGTTTGTAAAGCAAAATTAGCTAATTTGTTTTTATTTACTTTTTATAAGGGAATGTTTAATTGTTGTATCTTGTTCATTTATTGGATATTTATTAGGGAAAATTTCCATAATAGCCCATTTAAAGAATGTTTTTCCAAGATTATCCCCACTAATTCAAGTTTCCAACTTTGTCCCTTTGCTATCTTGTCGCCGACGACATGATAGCGAACACCGACGACGCGTTACTGAAACAAATAGGATAACGACACGTGGCCGGAATCTGGCCGGAATAGGTCGTCAAAGATGCGTCAGTGAATAACGCATCGCTGCTACCCTACGTTAGCAACATAATGCATCGCTGCTACTCTAATGTTAGCAACATAACGCATCGTTGCTACCCTACGTTACGTATAACATAGGGTTGACGATGCGTTATGCTGCTAACGTAGGGTAGCGGCGATGCGTTATGTTGTTGCTACCTTGTTATGACAACACAAGGGTTCCACAATGCGTTAGCGATAACGCATCGCCGCTACCCTACGTTAGCAACATAACGCATCGCCGCTACCCTACGTTAACAACATAACGCATCGCCGCTACCCTACGTTAGCAACATAACGCATCGTCACCACAGATTCCGGCCACGTGTCGTTATCCTATTTGTTTCAGTAACGTATCGTCGGTGTTCGTTATCATGTCGTCGGCGACGAGATACCAAAGGGACAAAATTGGAAACTTGAATTAATGAGGATAAACTTGGAAACACATTCTATGAATGGGTCATTTTGGGAATTTTCCCTATTTATTATTATATGATTTTAATCTTATGTTTATTTATTTTCATTTATATTAATTATAATTTAAATCGTTAAATATATATATATATATATATATATATATATATATATATATATATATATCAAAGTTAATAGAAGCATAAAACTGATGTAAAATTAAGACCAAATTAAGACGTTGTAAATGAAGCGCTACAATTATAAGTTACTTGAAGCTACGAAAAGTTGTTCACGGTTAGTCAAGATATACGCAATATACTGTTTTCGCAAGGCTCGTATATCTCTATCACCAGCTTTTCTTTTCTGTGCCTTAAACCACACTATAAGCGCCCATGAGTGTAACTGACTCTAGACCCTCTGATAGCCTAATACTTCATGACAACCATTAACCAGACAATTTCCCGGATAGCCTAATACTTCATTTATTATTGCTTCAAGAGAATTTAGCAAGTAATATATTTGTATAAGTCAAGCTGTTCACTAAAAGTAACAGTTTAAGATAATCAACAGATGGAGTGTTTGCTCCTTTTATGTTTCTTTCTAAAGATATCACTCGCGTCTGGAGCCGACACCGTATCTGTGAATCAGTCTTTATCTGGAAACCAAACGATCATATCCAAAGGAGGAAACTTTGAGCTGGGCTTCTTCAAAGCAGGTAACTCTTCTAACTATTACATAGGAATCTGGTACAAAACCGTCAAAACACCGAAAATAGTCTGGGTAGCAAATAGAGAAGCACCCATCTCTGATAGATTCATGTCGGAATTAAAGATTGTAAATGGTAACTTAGTGCTCTTAAATGAGTCCAAGGTACCTATTTGGTCCACAAATGTCACAATCACCAGTTTTAATTATGTATTTGCCGTTCTTCTTGACGATGGCAACTTAGTTTTAAAAGACGGGTCAAAACCATCTGTTGAACCAATTTGGCAAAGTTTTGATCACCCGGTTATCATACCTGGTTACCCGGGGCAAAACTTGCTTATGATTATAGAACAAAAAGGAGTCTACTTCTTACTTCATGGAGAAGCAATGAAGATCCCGGCGTAGGACTTTTCTCTTTTGAGCTTATCCCTTCTAGTAAAGAATATGTATGCAAGTGGAATGGGACACAACAATACTGGACAACCGGGCCATGGAATGGACAAATATTTAGCTCGGTACCTGATATGAGGTTAAATAACATAAAGTTGGGACTGCCTGTAAACGATTCATGAATTGCAATTAATCACGACCAATAAGTGAAAGCTGAGATTATTAAATTCAATAACCCTATATGTATCAATACTATTCGGTTTTTCATGTTTTTAGTATTTTCATTGGTACTGGAACTGAACCGAAAAGCAGGGAGTGCTTGATTTTCAGTACCCGGATTGATGAACGGAAGATGTTCCGAAAGGCAAGTTAGAGTCGGATGAATCCGTGTTGTGGCAGCTTGAAACAACGGCGAAAATATTAGTGGGAACTTCCTGTGAAGAGAACAAACATTCCTGATAACGTATTGAGAAATTTGTGGAAAGTTCAAGCAGAAGAAGTGTCATATATTTATACATGGGTATTTATTTATACATATAGACAAGAAGATAAGCCCTTTGTTTTTCTTCATTATTGTTTTTTTCTAAGCAAAGTACAATAAGAAGTTATATAATCAAAAAAGTTTCAAAGTAAGCACATCCAAATTATCCAAGGATAATTACAATCATGACAGATCTTGTTTTTGACCAAAAGCTTTTTACACCTTAGAATACTCTATTTGACACAACGCAGGGAAATGACCACCTATGGTGTTGGTGGCAACTTTATTCACAAAACCTAATCCAAATACATGCATGACACACATTACAATATCTTTCATAGCTGCTACACTTAATGCTAACACGAATAAACAGTTCAAAACAGCATAACTACTAGAGACACCATAAACTACTTACAAGCAAACCTTTGCAATTTTGCAATGAACACCACCACCTTTACATAAGCCATGCCTTGCAGGCTTTCCAGAGAGTGAAAAAAAGCATGTTTTGCACGGCGGTTGAAAAGTAAAGTGCCACACACTATCCAAAATCCGATAGGGAAACCAATGGCACCGCCTATATAAAACCATTTCCAAAGGTCTTCTATCCCTTTCCCGTCATCCTCACTTTCACTGACCATGAGTGGTACTTTTGAACCTTCATCTCTAGGACAATATTTGGTCAAGGGAAGTCCACATAGTCGTGCATTTCCTGTGTATTTTGAAGGTTCAAAAGACTGGAGTTGAGTGCTAGATGGAATTCTCCCTGACAAGTTATTATACGACACATCCAGATAATTTAATAAATTCATCTTGGATATGCTTGAAGGTATCTCTCCTGAAAGATTGTTTCTTGATAAATCCAAAGATAGAAGTTTTCTCATCTCACCAATTTTCCATGGAATCTTCCCATCTAGAGCATTGTTTGACAAGTTTAGTGCAACCAATTCATGGAGATCAGTTAGTTCATAGGGTATTTGTCCTGATAGATTGTTTCTTGACAGATCAATGCCCTTTAAAAGTCCTAGATTTGTGCTGAATTCACGTATATTTCCTTGCCAACGGATCATTTGATGGTCAACGTAAGTGAGATGAGGGTAAAATTGCACAGTACCTCTTAAAGTGGACCACGGAGTCGAGACTTTGTGTACATTTTGTTGATTTAAGAATCCTTGTTGAACCATGCTAGTAAGATTGTTCACGCAGAGGGTATGGTTTCATTAAGACTGTTTATTGACAAGTCTAGAATTTTAAGATTTTCAAGTTGACATAATTGTAAAGGGATACGTCCGAGGAGTTTGTTCGATGTTAGGCTAAGAACATATAACCTTGATAACCTTTCCCCTATATATACAGGCACGTTACCAGTAAACTCATTGGCCCCTAAATCCAAAAATGTTAACATCGTGCAATTTTTAAGTGACAAAGGCAGTTCTCCAGAAAAGTTGTTGTTATATAAACTCAACACCTCAAGTGCAATCAAAGATTCCATAGAGGCAGGGAGCTTTCCAGATAGATTGTTGTATCCTAGATTAAGAACTTCAAGTTCTTTGAAATGCCACAAACAATCTGGAAGTCTTCCAGTAATTGAGTTGTGTGAGAGGTCTAGATATCTTAAGAACCCTTCGGAAATGTGGCATAAAAAGGATAGTCCTCCATGGAATTTGTTTCTAGAAAGATCTAAGTACGCTGAAGTATATGGAACATTCGGTATATGACCACTAAAGTTGTTTGAACTCAAATCTATTCTTGAGAAATAGTTAGGGTCAAAACTGGATATTAAATTCGGTACCTCCCCACTGATGTTGTTGGTCGAGAGATTCAAATACACCAATTGAGAAGGCCAAGTGTTCCAAAACTTCACTGGAATTGTGTCAGAAATTCTATTGATGGCAATATTAAGATGAATAAGTTTTCTACTGTTTTGAATCCATTTAGGGAAGGGGGGCCCTAGGTTGCAAGAGCTAAAATCAATAGAGTCTACATAAGAAAGTTTTGGCATGCGAGAATCAGAAAAAACTCCTTTGAGTGAGTTGTTTGAAAGATCAATATAGCGAAGCTTTGATTTTCCAATGTTATCAGAGATGGCACCACTAAGATAGTTGGAAGAAATGTCAAGACTTTGAAGCTTGGGTAATTCCCATACCTTTTCACTTATTGATCCTTTTAACTCATTATGATCAAGTTTAAGAAGTTTCAGAGAAGAAAACATTTGGATCTCATCATATAATGAACCAGTGAACTGGCTATATGAAGCATACAAATATTGTAATTCTACTGATGTGCATCCGGACCAGTTGTTGAGGAAATCATGAAATTTGACCACAGCGGAGTTGAAAGTTAAAGATAAAGATGTCAAAGTACATAGATTACCAAAAGATTTGCCATCTAACTTGTTTTCAGAAAGATCAAGAATACGAAGCTTATTGCTACTTAATGGCAACAACCATTGATACATGGATGAGTTGAGATTGTTATCGTCAAGATAAAGGGTAACAATAGATGAAGAAGAGTTGACAGATGAGGAAGAATATGGATGCATAACCTTCGAGAGGTCACATCCCCATAAACTTAAATATGACAGTTTTTGAAGATTTAGAATCACGTTTACCCACTTATCTACTTTGGCCAGGGAAGTACCATCCATCATCAGGCTGTTCAAACCAGACATATGGGACAACCAATCTATGGTTTCAACTATACAACTTGTGAGGTTATTAAGTGAAAGGTGTTGCAAGTTTGTGAGGTTTCCAAGTTCTAGGGGAATGCAGGTTCCGTTTAAACGATAGTTGCTAGAAAGGTCAAGATGTGTTAAGTTGGTCAAAGAACCAATGGACGTGGTTCCACCAAAAGAATTATAGGAAAGATCAAGATAGCTCAACTGTGTCATGGAACCAACAAAGGCGGGAACGGTTCCATTAAAAAAATTATTGGAAAGGTCAAGATAACTAAAGTAGCTTAAGTTGAGCAAAGAAGGGCTAATCTTACCTTTAAGACCATATGAGAAAAGATCAAGCTTTGTCATGACCTGTTTGATTGTTGCACGTAACTCCAATCCATTTACAACACTCATAGTCGTCTTCCTTTTCAGTTGTCCATGAAAAGAGAAAGCCATCTTCGTCTTGAAGGTGAGCTTTGAAATCGAGAAGAGCATCTCTCTCCTTATCGATACACTTATAATGAGTAGCTACCGGTACGAGTTGGTTGCTAACAGAAGTGGAAGTTGTAATTATTAACCGTAGCAAGAGAAGTGAGAAAATAAACAAACAAGATGCATAAACTTATGGCACATCTTATTTGTCATTGTGTTGTATCAAAGTGTGATCTTATTTGTTATTTTTATATTTGCCCAATTTAAATAAACTGAATTCTAGTATGAAGCAGACAAGTCACATCTGATATTTATTGCCAACACGATACTTTCTGGTCCATTCCTAGGTGACTTTTGCTATCTCATAGATTTATATATATATATATATATATATATATATATATATGGTAAGGTTAAAATGAAAACCCATTTGAGTTGTGAAAATCCGCGAAAATCATATGTAACATGGTTTTTTTTTATTACATGTAATATATGTTGTAACACTTAATACAAAATATCAAAACATAAAAAAAATGTTTTGCTATTTTTAACATTTTATTAATTTTTATATATGTTTTCAGGAGAGAGAAAAAGTTATATTTATATTTACATTTTTTATTCACTTTAATTGTGGACCATAAGATTTAAACATTAATTAAAAATATATGATGGAGAATGTGTTTCTAGAGTTTTCACAACTTAAGTGAGTTTTCATTTTATACTTACCCTATATATATATATATATATATATATATATATATATAAACGAAAACCCAAAAATCCTATGTGTCGAGATGTGGTCGCTCCCCTTTTTTTAGAGCCACCAGATTTACTTGATTTTAAAATGATGACTTCTCATTGATTTAACCCGTTTATGCTTTAATTTTCGCGGGTCTCATTGGTCACCAAACTCGGATACCTTACACGGGTTATGACAACTTTATAACCCTTTCTCTTTTCCCCATCCCCAAACACTAAACCATCTCACAACCGCCTCTCCTTCATCATCGTTGCTTGACTCTGGCTGTTTTTCAATTTCCATTCGATGATTATCGTTTTTGATCCCTCAATTCCGTAAGTTTAAATGAAGAGCTACTTTCGTTCTTGTGTGGGATTTTAACATGGGTTGTAATGTCGATTCTCAATATCACTGGATAATCATATTCATAACCCAACCATGGGTTTTGAGTTGTGTAACCTCTTCTGATACAGTTATCCTTCATATTCAGGTATGCGCACCAGGTGTTTGATCATTTGTCAACACCGGATTTGACTTCTTTATGTCATTAATCTCATTATTGGAGGCATTATTTGTAGGGTTACCTGCAGTTTTTTTGTTCCTTTCTATATTGGCTTGCTTTCTTTGTTATTCTGGGTAATTTATGTTATTCTAACTGAAAGCTCATAAGTCATAAAACAAAACTTATATTCCAAAAAAAGACATGTCTTGCAGTGATGAATTCGATTAATCAAGTTTTTGAATTTTGATGCATAAAATTGCAAGTCTTTAATGTAATATTTTCGATTTCAGTTTAATTTTGGTCTTTAAAATCTGAATTTTGGTCTATGTTCATCACCATTTTGATAGGTAAATCACAACCTGTTTTTCTTTGTTTGAAATGATCGTCGATCTTTGTTTGTTATTTACAATCATAGTTCATTCAAAAGTCCAGTGTTTTACAAATTTTGGTATTTTGGTGAAATTAAAGTAGGATGTTGCACTATTACGTTTACTTTTACAAACGTTTCTTTGAGTTCTACCCGTTAGATAAGCCATACCCAATAATCCAAGTTTGTCTGTTAGATATAAAAAATAATAATAACCCGAATCCAATAAACTTGGGTTATGTTTTATCTCTAACGGGCTAACTCTTAGAAGCACCTTCACTAATTTCACTTTGTACAAAGGAGTTATTAATAGTAATGTTTGCATTTGAATTTTGATATTGATGCTTCCATTGTTGGAACTTTGTTAACTGTTATCTAGTGATTGAAGAATCTTGTAAGTTAACCGATCGAAAGCCAAGGTACGTATCTTTAAATATTAATTAATTAATTATCGTACTCTATCTGATAGCGATAATTCGATAAACCCTTACACTCCGGTTTCTCTCGACAAATTTGGATGGAATGGAATCTATTTTTGAATTGAACAATCATATATAAATTGTTTAATCATGGTTTCAAGTAAGATGCATCATCACAAGTAAACATAGGTTTAAGGGTAGTTATTTTATTATCTCCTGATTTATTTATTTTACGTTTAAATTTTATTTTCGTGAAATTCTTAATTCTTTTAGTTTAGACTTTGTTTTTTGATTTTAAGAAATTAAATTTCTAAGTGTTTAATGTTTTGAACACAATTGGAACAATAATCCATTTAGTATATAAAACAGTATGCCAATGTTTAGCCATCCACCTTGAAAGTTGTAATATCATGCATTCAAGCCTAACACAATTCATATAAAACAGTTACATTTTAATAAAAAAAAATCTTATAACAATTTCCTGAATATAAGTTTTGTTTTATGACTTATGAGCTTTCAGTTAGAACAACATAAATTACCCAGAATAATTGTAAAAATGTAAATTTAAAGTGTCAAAATGTGAAAACAATAAAAATAATAAAAAAAATTCAGATCAAAAAGGTTGTGTTCGGGTCAATCTACGGATATGCTGATCGTGTTGCGGTTCAAGAGTCTTACATCATTTTGGGGTTCATGTTGTTTTCAGGTTCAACCAACAAACACGACCCATTTAACACCCTATAGTAGACACGTCTTCTGGTTTTCTTAATTAATATATTGACCTCTCAACAATTCATTGGATAAACTCTTCTACTCAATGTGCATTGAACTCACTGAAGATTGTCCCGCTCCTTCGTATCAATGGTTCTTAGACGACAGTCAAATTGAAGGCTTAATGTTGTTGTTGTTGTACAGTAAGCGTGTAAATGGCATGTATTTGATTTTGTCATGCCAATGAAAAACTTTTGAATTCTTAAAGTTTTACATAGCATTAGAAAGGCTGTAATGTATAAAACATTACCAGATGGTCAAATGAAAATGGTTAATTACAATAAGCAATGTGGATAAAAGGTAACGAGAAACCAATATGCCAGCTCATTACTACACTTTCCCAATCAAGCTATGCTTGGATCATGGTACAAAACTGCTGGTGCAGACAAACATATGGGTAGGTTTTATAATAATAATGATAATTTATTATAATTATTTGACTTTGGTCTTATTGTTACCAATTCATCCCAGACAATACATAATTACCATGCACGTTCTTGATACATTACGGTTTTAGTCATTTTACTTTGACCAAAACTGCAATGTTGGTTTTTAAATCTCATGGTGTGAATTATAATCTCACATTAGCTGATTGGCTGCTTGAGGGATCATCACAAAGCCGATCAGAAGGTAAGATCTGTTTGATTATTTGACCCATTTTTAGTTTACTCATATAATGTTACTTTTGTTAGTTTATTGAAACATTTGATACTCAATGTAATTGTGGGTGTGAGGATGGGGAAAGTTGTGGTATATGGGAAACGTAAGTATGCACCGTCTTTACAATCTGTTGATGTGCAAAAAAAACTAAAGAGGAAAATGAGAGATAAGAAGTTTTTGGATTTTGATGAACTATACATGACTGATTCTGAATATACTTCTCCAAATGACAAGGTATTTTCGTAATTTGTGTCTCCAAACAAAGCATAACTTTAGTGATATGGGGATCATATACCTGTTTAGAATCGACATTCTCGATATATATAAACATGTTCTCATAAACATTTTTCTTTGTGGATGCAGCAATATTTTGACGATCAGCTGAAAACACCTAATGCTCATAAGGCAGAAGCATTGAATCACTATTCTCACAATTTCCATGTCTTGGTTTCCATTCTTGAAGATATTAATAAGTATAAAACCTTAAAAGATGGAGACCACTTGGAGGATGTTTAAGTTTCTTTGGCTGGTGAGCGGAGTTTATAACATTGACATCTTGCATGTAATTAGTATTTTATATAAAAAAAAAAGATGATGATAAATGTGTTCTTGTGAGGAAGACTGACTCCATTGCTCAAAGACGTGATTATTAGCAACGAACCATGTTATTGTTAGGACCATGCCTTTTGTTACATTTTATTACTTGGTTCGGGCAAAATGGGTATGTGCTTTTGCATTCTGTAGTGTGATGCAATTTTTTGTTCAATTGAATAAAATCTCACAAATGCAAGTTTTAAGTGAAGGGTATAAACGTCATAAACATGCAAATAGGTATAAGCCTTAACTAATCAGCTACTATATTCAAAATTTGATTGAATTCAATAACCTATAATAAACTTATGATGAAGGATGCGACCAAGCCCTAACAAATCTGCTATAACTCCGACTGATGCCAAAATGAAACAATCAGTTGATGGAATAAACACCATATGAACAAACCTAAACAAACATGAACACACATAAACGAATATAAATAAACACAAATGAACAAATATAAAACATTAAGGAGATGATTCATTCAATGTTTTATTCAACAATGAACATAAATGATCATAATGAACAAGCATAAATGGATCAAAATATGTCCGAGTATAAGAAACTTACTTACAAAATTAAATTAAAATTCAAAAAAATATAGTCACAATAATAGAAATGACATGTAAAAGAAACGTAATTCATTTAAGTAAATTATATAACCAAACCATTTTATTTATATCAGCAACGCCACGATACTCAGCTTCGACACTAGACCGAGAAACCATAACTTGACCTTTCAAGGACCAAGAGATTAGGTTATGACCGTAATAAACACAATAACCGCTCGTGGATCGGCGGGTGTCTCGACACAACTCATCTCAATCTAAATAGCCTAACTATGAACTTCAACTCCACCCCAAATATAAACTTATTAATCTCAATTGAAAGAACTCAAACGTAAAAAAACAAAAGTAACGTAACAAGCTAATATATACGTATTAAATCAAAACAAAACTCGGTTGAAAATAAAAAAAAATTGTTAGAAAAAATAAAATTGCAAAATAATTAAAAACAAAAACTATATAATCTCGCGTAACACGCGGGCTAAAAGCTAATATATATATATATATATATGTATTCTTATGTGACCTGTAAGTACGAAAAAGGAAAAAAAAAAAACAAAACAAAATTTCAGTTTTTCGATTTCTAGATAGCTTGCAAAGCATAAACTTTTTATCAACAAGGCAATTTCACGCCCGTTTTTCTTTCTTTCTTTTTTATATGTTGAAAGCAAATTGTATTTGAATCATATGTATAGAGATATGCTGTGAGCCAATTAAAAATAGTATAATCAATTATTTGTAATATTTATTTGTCCCAAATTACACGTTCAAAGCTAGACTTTTGAGTCTTGTCAATTTGTACCCAGTCTAGAGAAACCTATTCTTTCTTTGAAATAACAATTGGTTTAATGTGATATAGACGGCCTAAAATATGTATAATTCTAAAAAGTATATTATAGTTAAATTATTAACTAGTTAGAACATAAACCTTAAATATGATTTCCCTGATGGAAACTGCGAACCAAAATTAAAAAAAAAATTGCACTAAAATTATGATGCAAATTTAAACGTAATCCATAGTATGATAATTAAAATCGTTTGAGTGATAACTAAATGCATAAAATATTTAGTTACAAAATGTTAAGCAATCAGTTAAAGGAGCACAAATGGATTTCTTGGCCTAAATCAGTGCGGTTGTAAATCCGGTTGGTTATGGTCAAAGATGGCCAAAACCGGTTT
This sequence comes from Bidens hawaiensis, assembly GCF_021521415.1. Classification (NCBI taxonomy): domain Eukaryota; kingdom Viridiplantae; phylum Streptophyta; class Magnoliopsida; order Asterales; family Asteraceae; genus Bidens; species Bidens hawaiensis. The sequence continues at coordinate 19,136 of NW_027506676.1, forward strand.
TACCCAAGCCGGTTCAGGTTGAACCTGGTTTTTAAGTGATCGGGAATGTTATAAGTCTTTTGTATTTGTATTTTATGCTTTCGGTTTAGTCTTTGAGCCCAAGACCATTGTAATTAAATAAGCCCATTAATTGGGTTTTATAAATAGATTGATGCATGGCATATTTTTCACTATAAATAATGGAAGCATGTTCACCACAACCTTTTGTCATTTTCAAACTCTTTTCTCTCTTTCTCTCTCTATCTTATCCTCTCATCAACTTTCACTAACTCTTTCGTTCCTTTATAGTAAATAAACAACACAAAACAAGATCCGAGATCTAGCTGGTTGTAAGTAATTTCTGCTAGCTTACAACCCTGATTGTATTGTGTAGTAAATCAGTTACTATTGGAGCCTAAGACCTATTTAAAGCCAGTTGAGAACATCTGATTTCATAAATTACGTGTACAAGTTATTTGCCCCAAATTACAAGTCCAAAGGCTTTAGTCTTCATCTACTTTCATTAATTATGTGTATAAGTTAATTATCTGCCGCAAAATACAAGTCCAAAGGCTTTAGTCTTGGCAAACTTTATTTTCATGTACTTTCATCATTTATGTGTAGAAGTTATTTGCCCAAATTACACGTCCAAAAGCTTGGGTCCTGGCAATTTATACTTGTTTGATTTTTTCCGTCTTGTGACAATTTTGTAGCGGTGTGCAAACGGTTTCTTTCTTCATACCAGTTTAGACACGACCCAACCCGAGACCCTATAACTCATTTCTAGCATATATACCTAGATCCGGAACTGACTAAGTATATAGTTTGGGTCTTAATCACCTTTTTTCATACATGTACTTGTTAGAAAATTTTCGAGATTTTAATAATCGGTTACGAACCAATACCATGCGACTAATTTTGGGATTTCTAATGAAGGGGATACTTTTTTGAATAACAAGCATCAAAAACCTAAAAGATTGTGAAAATGTATATATCCGAATCATTTATTGGAGATGCATAAATCGTGTTTTCTAAATACCCGGGTTCGGGTATGACCGGATATTAGAAAATCGGGTATTATGGGTTCGGGTCCGGGTATTCTCTAAAAACTATACATTATGCATCGGGTTCGGGTCGGATATAAAACACCGGGTATTTGAATACCCTATTTTCGGGTATTGAAAAAACCCTATTTTTGGGTCTTTTTGAGGTTTTTTCCGGTTTTTCGGGTATAGATCGGATTTTTTTAAAGGGATACAATTTTTAGGGGTATTTTAGGGTATTTTTTAGGCATTTTTTTGGGTAATTTCGGGTATAGATCGGGTATTTGAAAAACCCGGTTTCGGGTATTGGAAAACCCGGTTCCGGTCCGGTTTATGGGTATTACTGGGTATAAATCGGGTCTCGTTCCGGGTATGGGTTTTGGTACTAAAATGCATACCCTATCTGTACCCTATGGGTAGGGTCGGGTGCGGGCTCAGGTATAAAAATAACCGGTTCCGGGTATTTTTTTTTGTTCCGGATCCGGGTTCAGGTTTTTTTATGCACCTCTAAGTATACAGATATTTGGGATCAAGATTAAAATCACTTAGGTTGTGTTTATTTTTGCTTATAAGGTCTGCAAGGAGCCCATGTCTGCGGGCGCGCAGACATAAGCTCTTGAAGACTGTTTGTTTTTTAAAAAAAAGATCTGAAAACTCTTTTTATGGTCTTAAAAAATAAGTTTTTTTTCAACATCTTCACATTTTTAACATCATACCAAGTACCAACACCCAATGCCCAACACCACCACCATCCACCGTCCACCACCACCACCACCCACCACCACCGTCATGGAAATAAAAAAAATTGATCCATTTATAGTCCTCTACTAGTTGGATTAATGGATCGTCCAATTGGAAATGATAACAGAATGCATAGGTTGTTAGCACCACCGTTCGCCGCCACCACCACCCACCGTCCGCCACCACCACCGTCAACCACTCACCACCACCACCGTTAACCACCCATCACCACCACCACCCCCGTCGGCCACAACCACCGTCCACTACCACCACCACCACCACCACCCACGTTCCGTCGCCACCGCCACTGCCCACCGTCCGCCGCCACCACCATCTACCATTACCACCCTGCCACCACCACCCGCCACAACCATCCACCACCGCCATAGTCCACCACCCGCCACAACCATCCACCACCGCCATAGTCCACCACCCACCACCACCCGCCACAACCATCCACCACCCGCCACAACCATCCACCACCACCATAGTCCACCACCACCACCCGCCAACACCATCCACCACCACCCGCCACCGCCACCACCCACCGTCCGCCGCCACCACCATCTACCATCACCACCCCACCACCACCACCCTTTGTCGGCCACCATCACGGTCCACCTCCCACCACCACAACCGTCCATCACCACCACCCACCGTTCACCGCTTACCACAATTGTCTACCACCACCCACTTCCATAGTTCGTACACCACTACCAATTATTTTTGAAGTCTACAAACGTTAAATGACTTTTATCTACTCTAATATATATATGATAGGTAACTAATTTTTAGCTTATGTAGACGATATCCAGTTTATAAAAACAAACAATATTATATTTTCAGATTGCAGGCCTTCAGACTATATCTTCAATTGCAGACATTAAATCAGATGAAATCAGATTGCAGATAATTTTTGTCTTCAAAAACAAATAGTAACTTAATAATTGTAGCTCTTTCTTTTCTGCAACAGACCAGCACACCCATTAATATTCATCAGCCCATTAACTTGCAGTCTCCGTATTCACCAATCAGTTATCAGTATACCGATTACTGGCCCAAGTGAAATTACCCACCTTATGTTTAGCCCAATACCAAAGTAATTGACTCTCATTAAGCTCAATATATTGTTTTTGGTGTCTCGTATCTCTCTATTACCAGCTTTTCTTTTTTGGTATTCAAACCTCACTAAAAGTGCCCATGGGTTTCTCGTTTGGGCCCGATACTTCACGACAAACATTAACCGGGCAATTTCCCCTAATATCACTAACCATACTTTGGACTTTTTGGTCAATGTTTTAACAAAAAAAACTCAACCATCCCAAGTAAGTGATTTTAATCAAGAAAAGTAAAATAAAAGAAAATTTGAACCTTTTAGTCAATTTAAATGTTTTATTATGACTAAGAGCATTCTCATCCCATCCCCTATAATTATGTGTGGGAAGTTTGCAAATTATAAGGTGGGATTGTGAGTGATTGTGAGTGTAAATTATAGAGTGGAGAGGGAAATGTAGTAACTTTTGTAAATTCGGGGAAATATTTAGGGAACATTGTTTGCCCTTATTTATTTTTAATATTTGTTGGATTAGTTGTGAGTAGAGGAGAGAGAAAACTGTAATAATAAAGGTATAAAAAATATTATTTAATTGAAAAGGAGAGAGAAATATAGTGTTTTTTAGTGTAATTATAGAGATAGGGATGGAGAGTGGGATGAGAATAAAAGTAAAATAAAAGAAAATTTGAACCTTTTAGTCAATTTAAATGTTCTATTATAACTAAGGGGCTGTTTGGTTCATTCAGATCTGAATGAGTCAGATCTGGACGAGCATCTGTCCCATTCAGCAACAACAGTAAGTCTGAATGATTCAGACAAAATTTTTAACCATTCAGATGTTTTTCTATTTAAAACCAAACAGTCTGAAGTCTAATGAATCAGATGGAAACAAACAACCCTTAAGTTACCTAAGTTAGAAGGGACTGAAATAATAGGTGTTTGAAAAATGGCCCAATTGATTAATTAAACAAAAATGTGACTTGTCTGTTGTCATGTGGAATGGTTATTAACCATTACACTGTCAAATTGAGCTTTAATTTCCAAGCTTCAATTCATACTGACTTGACTTGACTTCATAATCCTCACTATCTCATTCTTTGACTGGCAACCACCATGACCCACCGACAACACCACCAAAAATATAGCCCCAACTTTTTGCTTCTTGGTGGCTTCTCCCTCCCTTATCTGGTATTAATTAGGGTAAGATTTTGCTAACGGGGTAGATATGCCGTCGAAATTGAACATTATTTCCCTCAAAATCATGATGATAAGATGAAAACAAAGAGGAGTTTGGTAGGATTTCGCCAAAGGTGATGGAACAATATTGGCACAGTGTTGGGATTTCCTACCCAGAGGTTATACATTGTATATGACATGATACGATACGATGCGATACGACACAATACGATACAATATGGTATGATATGATATCACTAGATAAGGTACGATATGGTATGATAAGATATCATGTCATATCATTTCATATAATATCAAGTTAAGTTAAATAAAAGGGGAAACGAAAAATTACAATAACACTCATCATGCGAACCACAAATGGGTAAAAGCTAATAGCAACATTTGACGAAGTTAAGTGATTCGATGAAAATAGGACTAGAACGAAACTAAATAACTTAAAAGCAAAAAACACACACACACACACAACTTTTGGACTAAAAATGGGTCTTCGAACAAAACTAGGGGAATAAAATCGTACTTTGATGACCGTCGTTTGAGTCAATCAAAAACCTAATTAAACTAAATAGTTAGAGCAGGTAGGGTATCGTATCACAAAGAGTATGTGGTCAATGCAATTCGTGTACAGATTTAATATTATGAAGTAACTAGTGTTTAGTGTTGATCACACAAGAAATTTAAGTGAATTTAGAGAACTAAGCAATGAACAAGTAAACGAGTTTTAAGAAGTTAACAAAGAAAATCACACCCGGGAATTCAAGTAAGCAACTCACAGTTATCTCATGCAACCTAACAAATTAATGATTAACAGATTAACTAAAAACTGATCAATCAGACAAAACCTTAGACATCAACAATCACTTTACACACGGCACTGGTTATCAAACAGTCCTAGCAAGTGTGACTCAGTTAAGGGCAATTGTTTGTTTTATCGTATTAAGCCAAATCAAACAGTCATATGATCAATTATCTGGCAACTGGTAACTAATCGTTCAGACTAACGTAAATCTAAACCGACTGAACACACAGAAATACCAAACATCAATAATCATATATCAATCATCAATAATCATACACTATTATTCATAGTCACATGAGAAAAACTGTAAAGATTACAAACTATACATCTCGGGTGCGATTCTAGGAGATTAGCCGAGCCTTGACATCATTAGATCTTCAATTATGATGAGGAAGGCCATTAGGATTGATCAAGAGATGATTGGTAGCCCTGGAATTCACCCAAAATCGCCTAATAGCTGCTGCTGTTCGTCAATCTATATTAGGGTTCGGAAAATAGAAGATATAGGCCAAAATCCTTTTTTTCACGTTTTTTAATACCATCCCGTATCGCGATGGCCATAGACCCTACCCGTCGCGTACCGCGACCTAAGAAAATCTCATATTTGGATTCCTCTCGTCGAGAAACCCAAAACTCATATATTATAGGTCCCGTAACTCATTTTCTAGCTCAGGATATGCTTGTTATACTTCATGGTCGCATTTTGTCAACCAATCTTGTTCAGTTTTAGCATCGGCTTATGATTTCTCATCCATGCTCTTCCCGAATCCTTGTAACACTTTCCAAGACATCAAATCATGCTTCGGTCTTCGCGAGATATCATTCCATGCTCGTACAGGTCTCCCATTTAGCATCTTTAACGATCAATTACCTGAAATACAAAAGCACGTATGAAGTACCAAAGTTCTAACAATATACTCAATAAAACTACATAACTAAAACACTAATATATATACAAAATACCCGACCATCATACTTAAACTCAATTATTTGTTACAATACCGCGGTGAAAAGATCTAATAGTTGTTTTCGATTCTCTTAGATTTGGTCAAATTTAGAGTTTATTAGATTAAAAAAACGACCTAATTATGCGTGTTGTATGCGTTGTTACACACTCCTTAAGGTGTTCAGTTAGTCCATATATACCTTAATGTCACAACTTTAACAAAATAGTAAATGGATATAATAAGATGAAAACTAATAAATAATCATAAATATAATAAGTTTATCATCGTTTAATATTATTGTACTAACAAAAAGAAAGTAAAAACACTAGCTTGACATAATAAACTAACATTTGAATCAATAGACCATTGTAAATCAGGAAACGGAAAGTAAAATTATAGTTACTTTATTTAAGAAATTTTTTGAACTCTATGATGTGCTAGCTTTATTTTAGTTATGCACAAAATGGATGCTAAGGTTCATAAGGAATATTGGACTTCAAATGCTACCGACTTGTTTTGCACATGATAATTCTAGACAACTAAACAAGAAATCTGTAGTTAAGTGTGCTAGAGTGGATCAGTATTAAGATGCGTGATCTAACGGTAAGTTTCCGCTCGTGCTATAAAACAATCCATGAACTCTTTGTTGATATAATATTGGTTAACTGGTATGAGATAACTAGGCTATAAGTGGTAACAAAGTCACTCATTGGGAAACCTCATCTGCCATAATGAGTGCCTATAGATGTTGAGGGACACTTTAGGCAAATCTAACATCCTTGAAAGATGACCACTTTAAGAACAGTCCATATTGCACGGCCGACTGTAACACCTAGACAAATCATACATCTATTTTATATAACTATATAAAATTTGAGCTTGATGACTTTGGATTGAAAGCCTCCCATCATGGGTATGTAGTTCAGTATGAAACTCATACGAAGGATACTAAAGAGAGTATGTTATAATTTCAATTTTCATTTTCAATATATTGAAGACTTATATAAATATATATATATATACACACACACTGACACACACACATCTATCACTTTCATATTTCCATGTGGATGACTCAGAAGTAACCTTAAATGTTTGCTTGAGTAAGCAATTTACGGGTGGTAAACAGTGTGATGAAAAACATGTGAACACTAAAATGCATCGTGAGGTATACACAAATATATATTTTTAATTGTTTCTAACTGTTGAATAAATCTTTAATCTGCTTTTGTACACACTGATAGAAAATCATTGAAGTCTATATTTCGAGTGGATCTAATAAGCCTTAAGGTAATTCACTTTGATTCAGATCCGAACTATGTTGTGAGTAAATTGCAAGTTTTTGACGTTTACGGTCCTTTTATTTTCAGGATAAGGCTCACAAGTTCGAGTTCAGGAGTTAGGAGCAAAGATACTTCAAATTGCATTAGCTAGTTTAGTTTGTAACCTTTGTGATTGTTCTTCTCATAGTCTAGTAAAAGTACCTAATCTAAAATGTTTTATTTACTTTTGGGATTAAGGGAATATTTGATTGTTGTATCAGGTTAATTTATTGGACATTTATTACTGTATGATTGTAATCTTATGTTTATTTATTTATATTTATATTAATTATAATTTTATCGTAAAAATATATTTATCAAAGTTGTAAATGAAACGCTACAATTATAAGTCACTTAATGAAGCTACGAAAAGTTGTTCACGGTTAGTCGAAAAGACGAGGAACTGTGGAAGGTATCTGCGGTATGTATGTGTATTGTTAGGAACAAAGCGAGAACAAAGCCGGTTATATGGTGGGACTGCATAATTTGACTTGACTCTAAAGAATGTCCCACGCCTTCATGCAGTCCCACCAAGTCAAATTATGCTTAGCTCCCACTGTCTCTGTTATTCCAACCCATGCCAAACCAACACTCCATGATATGAATCCTTAGTTGTACTTTCCCGGCAAACGTCTTCACCCAGCACAAGATTCAGGTCACCTCAAATGTTGTACCACTAATCACCACTGAACAAGATAAAACTTCACTGTTCTAAACCAACTAACAGACAAACAGTTATAACAGTAGTTGAGCTTTCAAGGAAAGCAAGAGGTACCAAGGGTTCTATGACTGTACGCACAATCAGTTAACACATATCCTAACCGAAAGACCATCCAAATGAGCAATAGTTCACATGACTTGCCACTAACCCATTTTTTCACTTATGTCGTTACCAGCGCACCCACTGGTTCCATTTTCTCATGGTTTCTCACATATCAGTACCACATCCAAGTTCCCATGACAACCCAATCAACCAAAATCCATAACCGTCAAACGTTCCGATCATAAATCATCTCGTCTTCAGTTATAACAATAACAAACGAGAACAAATCGGAAACAGTGAACATACACAACAAGGCCACGGGCCAGAACTTGACGGTTGTTCTACTGAACACTGTCAATCAGACCGATTTGTTCCTACAATAACGAATAAATCAAGTAACTATAAATAAACTATAAACAGTTACCTTAGACTATCCTCTGCAGACAAATCTAACCCGAAAGTTGAACACATAGCCCGGTTCCCCAATTTCACGGTTGATAACTAATAGTCAAACCTGAACGCATATAACAAAACCCTACCTCGGTCTTCAACCACAACACGCTAATAAAATCACAGTCACAAAACCAAAATCTAAACAACCCGAACAACACATGTCAAATACAAGGGTTTTAACCAAACCCAAATTGACTAACTTGCTCGAACATGCGACTAAACATTGAGTAAAAGCTTTGACTTCCAATTGTATCAAAACCACCTTGTAGGATCTTAATAATAATTGATACCAATCTTGATAAAAAAAAATCCTGTCGTTCCAAAGAATAAAAATATTTACCTCAACAAAGATGTTGACTTCTATTTTATTTTTCTTTTCTGGTCTTCTTTACATGGACACAAACACCAAAAAACGGAAGTTTGATTCCTTCACGCATGTACTCCCAAAGCCTAAATCAATTTGCTTTGAATCCTTTGATGACACAAGCACTAAAAGAAACAGATTATGCTTTCATTCACGTGCGAAATCCAAGGCAAATTACTTCCCACTTTTTATTTATGTTAATCAGAATTTAAAAAAGGGCTTGGTGACGACAGCTTGTATAGTCACAGATGTTGAACAACAAATATAACCGACGGCTCCAAGGTTTTAATTTGACCAAAACCTAACCCACAGATCTTCAATCTTTGAACCAAAATAAACAAACCTGCGAATCGTTATCCGTGCAACTACCGTGTGTTCAACAAACCTGGCTTTGATACCACTTGTTAGGAACAAAGCGGCGCAGCGGAACAACACACGAACAAGCACACATGATTATACATGCAGTAAAACAGAAAATAATAACGATAAACACGACACAAAACTTTTTACGTGGTTCGGTCCCAGCGGGGGACCTACATCCACGGGCTGCAACTAGGTTATTTCATTGATTAGGTGCAAAGATTACAATTACATAGCATGAGTATATATAGATATAAAACTAGGGTTAAAGGCTTAACTAACAAGAAACAATAACGGGCCAAGTCCTTGTTCTCCTTGTCACCAATTTGAGCCCAAGCCCAAAACTAGCCCAAAGCCTTCACAAATTCTAACATGTATCACACAGGGTTGAACGATTTTTAGTTATACAAGCCGTGAGTCTAATTCGTTGTTTTAATCTTGATGCTGAACCCAAGTTTATAATCACACCAGGTTTTTGCATATATCAAATTAATATTCATCAGCCAAACTGAAATTACCGACCTTCTGTTTAGCCAGGTACCGAAGTCATTGATTCTCATAAAGCCCAATATACTGTTTTCGTGAGGTTCGTATATCTCTATTACCAGCTTTTCTTTTCCGGGCCTTAAACCACACTATAAGTGCCCATGAGTGTAACTGGCTCTAGACCCTCTGATGGCCCGATACTTCACGACAACCATTAACCGGGCAATTTCCCAGATAGTACTTATAACCATACTTTGGATTATTTGGTCAATGTTTACCAAAAAAGTCAACCATCCCAAGTAAGTGACTTTGACCCAGAAAAGTCAAACTTGATAAAAGAGAATTTGAAGATATCACTTATAACCATTTCAGACGTCTATCCTTGAACTTCTTTTAATCGTATAATCATATCAGCTTAAGTAATTGTCAAGAATTGTTTAGATTTCAATGTAGCTCATGGTTTATACACGGTTCATTTCATTACAGTAATCTTTTCCCAACATAGTATATGGCTCGTATTTTAATTTATAGTCACACGCTCATAGAATAACTGATTTATTTGTTGAATAAAATCTAACTTAAAATTCCGTGAGTTCTCATAAAACGAATCTTGATGACGAGATAAAACCTTGAACGGTCGCTTATCATATTTATGTAAGGTAATATCACAATGGCATTAAAAACTCCTTACGTTAGAATTTCTTAGTGTAACGATTAATAAAGGAAGCATTCTAGCTAGCTAGAGGACGTTAACCCCATACATATGGAGAGAAACATGTATTAGCACAGATGACTCGGGTTAGAAGTCCATTCCATACCGATTAACTATCATCACGCACCTCGTACCCTTAAGGTGTTTAGTGCCTATCAATTTCCAAAGTTTATGTATTATATGATGTAGTTACACTACACTCACAACTCTCCCGGAAATCTCTGGATCATATATGTTTATACATGTATTTTTAATAATCTAGCTATATATGTAAAGCAATGTGTATCTTTGGGGTTACATTGTTACTATATATCTTTTATACTTGATACACTAACTTACATCGTCAATAAGACTATAAATATACGTTAATTAGTGTCTTTTGTGCATAGTCGTATTGTTAAAGTTGCTAGTCTTTACGGTAACGGGTCTTTGAATTTGTACCCTATAAGGTGTTATGCGTCTTAACAATTTTTAAGTTGTCGTTCCGGTGACAACATGGTTGACACATTTTAATCAACATACTATCTCATTTATAGCTTTCACTTTTTGACTCCGCGCCATGAATATAAATATGAAGGTATTCGAATTCTGATCAAACTCTCTTTAAAATTTTTTAGCATAATAACGTCTTTAGTTTACTAGAGACATCGACTTCTTTTTTAGCTCGGTGGAAATAAAACACTTTTCCTTAGTACCCTCTTAAATAGAAATAGAGAACAAAGTAATTAGAAAGATTGTTAGAATCGCCTTCTTCTAAAGAGATCATCTAGAAAGTGAGCGTTTTGAATCGATTCAATACATTCTTATGTACCTATGGGTGCTACGTTGGATTTGAATCAGATTTCATATCAATCTATAATCTATATTGATTGATTGCCTCCATTATGTTGTTGCTAGCAAATACCACTACTTTTGGTTTTCGCTCTTCCAAATCATTCCCGCTGGAGATCCGAACCTTTTTTTTTCTGATCCTTTGATAAGACTACAGAATGTTCTTGTGAATTATGGCCAATACCGGGTATATAAGCAGTGATTTAAATCCAGAGGTTAATCGTACTCTGACAACTTTAAGTAAGGCAGAGTTCGGTTTTTTGGGTGAGAGTGGAAAAGTTGGCAGGTAAGTCACCCTACTATCACTCGATCTACAGAACCGTACATGAGATTTTCAACTCATATGGCTCCTCGTTCAATTCTTTCAAAGTTATTGGATCCTTTTCCGTGTACGAGAATCCCCTTCTTTCTTCCACTCCGTCCCGAAGAGTAACTAGGACCTATTTAGTCACGTTTTCATGTTCCGGTTGAACACTTTCCGTTTTTGATTATTCTCAAAGGAGAAGTAACTATGTGCTCGATCCTTAATTAGAACCTCATCTTAAGGGGTCCAAATATTCAGAACTTTTTAGAAACGTTTGACAACTAATAATTGCCTAAAAGTGATTGCCACTATTAATTTGGCCCATGGATGGTCCAGAGCATCAACATTCAGCCGTCTGATGCTAACCCTAGAAGTTCAAATGACACTTTTGCCCCTAGACAACTCTTTAAATATCCTTGTTTTCACCACTTCGAAAACAGCCTCAATCACAACCTGCCTCCAAATGGAGGATCTATATTGTTTTCAACTCTTCTTTTGGCCTTTGTTTCAAAATAACGGCACAAGAAAGACAAGGTTTACAATGTTCTTATCTCATTCTCATACATTACTTTGATCAAACTACACACTTTTATAAGTTGTTTCTTTTTTATATATTGTTCTCACTCATCTTCATAACATTTTCATTTTAGATACGAATTCTCCAACAAACGATACCATCACTAGCTCATTGTTCGTATTATTTAGGGTAAGAGGTTTCGCGTTTGTTAATTCGTTCTTTCGATGTGATATATGTTGAATATTAATTAACTTTCTGTAATCTGCATGGCAGCTTCATCTTGTAGAAAAAAAAAACATTATGGAAAAGCTAAAATATAGGTTGACAACCAACGATAAACGCCCCCCTCGCAAAAGATACCGAGGCCACTAGTAAAAAGATAATACACCTCTCCAATAACCTTCCAAATTTCATATCTTAAACGAAAACATGTTGAATTCTCACCTGAACCCTACAACGACCTTGTAATCATCATTTATGGAATCATAACCAAACCATAAACGATGATTACAAGGTCGTTGTAGGGTTCAAGAAAGGTGAAAATAATACATGTTTTAATGTTTATAGTTTGAGATATAACAAATGGAAGGTTATCGGGGAGACAAATTATGTTATTACTAGTTGAGTAATTTACCTAGTTCAAGGATTAAGGGAAAGGAAGACAATAATCGACAACTTTGGTCATTGTTCAATGTTATTAGAAGATGGGGGCAAAAAATAGTTCAAATTGTATAAGTTAATTAATTTATGTTGTAACATGTTGATTGTTCATTGCTTCTCGAATATAATGAAAAACATTTATTTGAAATTTATATGTAATTTTTGTAAGAGAATTAGCGTGTGTTACTTTCTAGTATTTCATTTATTTATTTCTTTCAAAATGTAGAAGGCGGGTCATGTATTTTATAATTTTATTAATTACGAAAACATTCGTTTCAAAATGAATCAAATCTTTACATTTATTGCTTACAATAATTTAATACGGTTTTTAAGATGAAAGTTAATCAAGCCAAGATATCTACTTCTACAAGATCGTATAGATTTGGTATAATAAATATAAGGGTATGTGTTATGGATCCATCAAAAAACGCCAACTAAGGTCGACAATAGTGGCATTGACTAAATACTTACTAATTATATGATGGTAAAAATATCATTTGTAAAAATGTAGATTGATATAAATTGTGCATTAAAAGTTGTGACTTAAAAAATCAGTTATATTAAAAGTACCTTAATCTTTATTGTTTCTATTTAATGTATCATTTTTCTCAATTATATTATTACCTCAGTATTGTCTTTTAGGTTACGTTTCAAGGATATGTTTAACCAACACCATATATTTAATATTAATTTTATATTACATGACATATATTATTTTATATATTTATGATAAACACCATATATCATATATATTATATTATGTAATATTATATTACTAGCTTTAGAAACCCGTGTATTATACACGGGATACACTTATGTATAAATTACAATGAATAATTTAATCTAAATAAAAAAAAGATAATTAAGTCTCTTTATATTACGTAAAAAAATGTATTACATATATAGTCGTTCTATATCGTGAAATATATTTAAATTTTAAATCGACAATGAGTTGTTCTACCATCGCTATACAATAATGAAACAATGCCACTGGAAGCATCATTTTAAACAATGAGGTCTTTCGATGTGAAAGATGTAGCTAAAGTTTTTCACAAAAATGTTATGCATTCGATACCCGACCATAGACAAAAAAAAAAGACAACAAATTTTTTTTAAACATCTTTCATGATATCCTTATACACACATTATTGTTCAATATCACAATATTCCTATAATAAATATAAAGAATGGAAAATTTGACTATGATTTTTAAGACTAAATATTTTTAAAAAGTTAAAAAATATTTTATTATAGCTTACGTTAAAATGAAAATGTCTCAAAAAATTGAATGTTAATGAACTCTTTAAACATAAACTCTTTTATATATACATTCCAATTTAAAAAAAATATATCTAGACACGTAATTATTATATTAATAATTTTTTATATTAAGTATGTTTAGAATATAATTTATGACATTAATAATCCAATCAATGAAGATTGACCAATTAATACGGTATGTTAAATTTATAATCAATACTATATTTAGAATCAAGATTTTTTTTCTTTTCCATCAATAGAAGAGAAGTGATTTTGGCGGGAAAATAATAGTGAGAATTAATCTCAGAATGACATGTGTCAGAATTATTTTCTTTTATTAGTATAGGTAGATATCATATATATTACTCACTCCGTCCTATTATAAGTGTCCTGGTTTGACTTTTCAAGTCTTTCTTTTGCAACTTTGATCGTAAATATTTTTATTTGTATCATATAATACCTGATGAAAATTATATCAATGTAAAATACATTTAAAACTCAATCCATTCATATATTTTACATCAAGTATTATATAACACAAACAAAAATATTGTCGGTCAAAGTTAAGCAAGAAAAACTTGAAAAATCAAACTAGGACACTTATAATGAGACGGAGGGAGCAGGGGCGGCCTTAAGGCATGGCGGGGTAGTCGACGGCCATAGGCCCGACACCCCGCTAGGCCCGAAAAATTTTTTTTTTTCAAATTTTTTTATATAAATTTGTATGAAAAAAATATGTATAATCAATGTTTCAACACAATTATATAACAATTATTTGGTCTAATGGTAAAGGGGTATAACATCTAACCAAAAGGTTGTGGGTTCTAGTCTCATTTGAGACATTTTTAAGCTTATTTTATACAAAGATTTTTTTACACAACTCAAATCATAATTAAGTAAGCTAATTTAAAATTAAATTGTTTAAACCCAACCTTTTACTTAAGGCCCAAAATTTTTTTTGCCTTTAGCCCAAAAGTTTTTTCGGCTTTTCGGAGCCGACCCTGGGAGGGAGTATATAACTATATTGTATTGTATCATTACATCATGTTATATTGTATTCTAGCATACTATATTACATTATCATGTTATATAAATTATATTTATTGTATTATATATCATCTATGTATTGTATATTTTATTGTATCATATTATATAATTTGTTATTTAAGTTGGTTTCCGTCTACATTGTAACTAAACTAGTAGGTTGATCCGCCGCGTTGCGACGGTGTTTAGATGATGATTAAAGCCCGCATAGCAACCGGCGTGTCTTAATCATCAACATTTGGCAAACCTATTGAAAACCAAAAACGTAAGAGAACCAAGAATGAAAACTCATAAATTAAGAACCAAGAATGAAAACTCATAAATACGTCGTCATCATAGTCTATATCATTACACCATCACCCTAGCCTTTTATCATCCAAACAACCAAAAAGTCGCCGTCGTTCCCAGTGGCGGACCCAGGATTTTTTGCCAATGGGGTCCCAAATTTTCCGGTTTACAAAATTTTTGGGTCGGTCGTTATTCGGGTCGGGTCTAGACGAGGAACATAATAAAACACGAAAATATGGTGTCATTGGAAACGAGTAAGTAGAAAGAATATAGATTAGAAACTAGATAGAACATACACTTTTAATTCATTTTTATTCATACCCGAAAAACATAAGCGTAAGCTATATATATATGGTCTTACATGAATAACCAAGACATAAAAAACTAACTCTTACACAATAAATGATTAATTATAATATACATACACAATACACAAGATAAATAATTTAAGTATATGTAAAACTCATGTTGTCATTATATATGTTGCATGGTGATAATGGTTATATGGGATAAACGAAAGTGATAATGGTTATATGGGATAAACTAAAGAAAAACACAAATACTCTAACTAAATAACTAATATTGACTAGAATATTAAAAAAACAACAAAAACTGGGTATGGTGAGGCTTGAACCTGCAACCTCTCAAAGAAAAAACAAGGGACTTTCCACTAGACTAGTTCAGCCTTAATAGTATGGGTTCCAAGTATTAATTTTTATGGGGTCCTTACAAAATTTAATATATCGTATCTAAGTAATTTTTAAAAATCATTCGTGTCCCGGGACCCCGATGGGAACTATGTGGGTCCGCCCCTGGTCGTCCCGCCAAGAGCGCAACAAAAATCGTCTTCATATTTAGACTTTAATCAATAAACCATCTAAACACCTTTATCAACCAAACCAACTCACAAATCAATCCAAAGAAAATCCAACCAACACTATTCTAAGGTTGTTAAGAAACATATATTAAACCGAATCAACCAAACCGACCCACAATCACCATTACCTTCCACGCCACCGACGGCGGTATAGCCACCGGCAACAGTAGCTGGGAAAAGTCAAAAGTGTGACAACAACACTACAAAAACTCTTTTATCAAATTCAGATTTTAAACGACAAACCACCTACACTCTCATGTGCTAAAGGATATGTTAAACCGAATAAAACCCAACTAATAATGGAAGGTTGTTAACAAATAGAATCCAAAATAGACTCGGATACCTAATCATCATAGCCTTTGTCAACCAAACCGACCGCTGCCGCCATAGACGGCCGTGTAGCCGCCGGCAAAAGCAGCTCGAAAAACATGTGAGTTAAAATGATGAGTGAACGTGACAGAACTGGGAGTGAAAAACACAAATAAGTGTTTTAGCAGATGAAGATGAAACTGGGATTGGGGAATATGACATGTAGCAAGATGAGATAATAGCTGGCAAGCCATAATCAATGAAACCAGGTACATATAATGAAGCGTAGGGTACAAAGGTCTATGCACAAAGTAAGATGAAATTGTAATATTATAAATAAATTTAATGACTTTATGATATCTTTAGAAGAAACATAAAAGGAGCAAACACTCCATCTATTGATTATCTTAAACTGTTACTTTTAGTGAACAGCTTGACTTATACAAATATATTACTTGCTAAATTCTCAGAAGCAATAAATAAACAAGTCAAGTCAGTACGAATTGAAACATGGAAATTGAAACTCAAATTGACAGTTGAATGGTTAATAACCATTTATATATTCCACATGACATCAGACAAGTCACATTCGTATCTTTGTTTAATCAATTGGTCCATTTTTCAAACAACCTATTATTTCATTCCCTTCTAACTTATGTAATTAACTTTGTCATAATAAAACATTTAAATTAACCAAAAAGTTCAATTCTACGACTGATTTTGTAAGGAATCTGTTGGAAAACTCACTTTCCAACAAAAGGTGATGTTAAAAACACATGCTTGAAAATAGTTTTTAACCGTTTTCCAACAACTTTTCTTATAAAATTGCTAAAAATATACACCGTTGCAAACTTTGGGGTTAGCTTATACAAGCATAACAAAACAAAAGAAATAGTTGGTAAATATTTCTTTGTAGAAGTTTGTTGGAAAGTTGGCAACAATTTTGCCAACGAAAATCCTGTTGTTACTATTTTGTTGCAATATCGTAGGAAAATTAAAGCTTATACTTTTTGTTGGAAATTCGTTTAAAATCTCTTGGAAGTACTTGTCGTAGGAATTTTATAGGAAAAGGACATGTTTTCTAGTAGTGTTTGACTTTTCTGGGTCAAAGTCACTTACTTGGGATGGATGACTTTTTTGGTAAACATGGACCAAATAGTCCAAAGTATGGTTATAACTTATAAGTGATATCTGGGAAATTATCCGGTTAATGGTTTTCGTTAACTATCGGACTATCAGAGGGTCTAGACTCTAGAGTCAGTGACACTCATTGGCACTTATAGTGTGGTTTAAGGCCCAGTAAAGAAAAGCCGGTAATAGAGATATACGAGCCTCGCAAAAACAGTATATTGGGGTTTATGATAATCAATGACTTGTATAATTAAAATTGTTCTGTGATACACATACATACCGCAGATCAAGGGGTCAAGCCTTCCACAGTTCCTGGTCTTTTCGACTAACCGTACGTGAACTACTTTTCGTAGCTTCATTAAGTGACTTATAATTGTAGCGTTCCATTTACAACTTTATTCGGTCTTAATTCGACATCAGATTTATGCTTCTATTAACTTTGATAAATATATTTTAACGATTTAAATTATAACTAATATAAATGAAAATAAATAAACATAAGATTACAATCATATAATAATAAATATCCAATAAATGAACAAGATACAACAGTTTAACACTCCCTTATAAAAAGTAAATAAAAACAAATTAGGTAATTTTGCTTTACAAACATAATTAACTTGTGCAATTTTGAAGTATCTTTGCTCCTATTTTCAGAACTCGAACTTGTGAGCCTTCTCCTGAAAATAATGGTAACACTGTCAAAAACTTATTACTCACAACATAAATCGGATCTGAATCAAACTGAATTACCTTAAGGCATGTCGGTGACAACCACGGTATAAACTTGCACATCCAGCCACAATATATAGACTTCAATGATTTTCTGTCAATGTGTATAATAAAGATTATTCAAGTGTTACATACAATTAAAAACATATATTTGTGTATACCTCATGATGCAGTTCGGTATTCACATGTTTCTCATCACACTGTTGACCGCCTGTAAACTGCTTTCCCAAACACACATTTAAGGTTACTTCGGAGTCATCCACATGGAAATCTGAAAGTGATATATGTATATATATAAGTCTTCAATAAAATGAAAATTAATGTGAAAATGAAAATTGAAATTGTAACATACCCTCTTTAGCATCCTTGGTATGAGTTCCATATTTGAACTATATACCCATGATGGGAGGCCTTTAACCCAAAGTAATCAAGACTTATACCAAATTTGTTGATCACCCTAAATACTATGAACAATGAGCCAGTGATGGTATCGTAAATCGGTGGTGGATCGGGCTGAGGTAGATTGTTGAGGCTCACCATAGGAAGCCGGTTGTGATTAGCTGGGGATGATCTGGAAAGGATGGAAGATATTAATTTATAGAACGTTATCAGGGTTTGCAATTTTTTATTCATTAAATGGCAAAGATATTTATTTGTAAGGTATTAATTAACTTGGACTGCATTAATTAATTTAAAGAAAAAGAATGGTTGTAAAAAAACGTAAAAATTCATATTAATGATTTTTTTGTAACATACAAACCACCACCGGTGGGGATCAAATAATATTTTTTAACCAGTGAGGATCGAACTCCCGACAATCATTTTGAAACTAAACCACCTTTGCCATCATAACAAATGGTGTTACACAATTCATATTAATGATAGAGGATCGAAAACGAAAACCTAGAAACGAGATAAAAATATTGATTAATAAGTGTCGGTCTTGATGTTATCTCAATGACAGCAAGGAAATAAATGTTAGGCGCGCATTAAACACCTTCAAGGGTACAAATCACAAGACCCTCTAACCTAAGCGCAAAACACACTACGTCCACGGGTATCCATGTATGTGTGATGCTTATGCAAAAGTTAAGAGAGTCAAGAAGTGAAATTATGACCTAGTCCGTGAACTTATTTTGTTTATCTAGAAATCCAATATACATGATGCGCGTGGGTTTTTCGGTATAGAGCGGACTTACCACTAGATCACACATCTTAATACAGATCCACTCTAGCACACTTAACTACAGAGCTCTTGTTTAGTCATATGGAATTATTATGCGCATAACAAGTCGGTAACATTTGAAGTCCAATATTCCTTATGAACCCTGGCATCCATTTTGGGCATAACTAAAATAAAGCTAACACATCATAGGGTTCAAAAAAGTTTCTTAAATAGTTCAAGTTAAGTATCTATAATTTTACCTTCCTTTCCCTGATTTGCTATGGTCTATTGATTCAAATGTTAGTTTATTGTGTCAAGCTAGCGTTTTTACTTTCTTTTTTTCAGAACAATAATATTAAGCGATGATAGACTTGTTATATTCAGGATTATTTATTAGTTATCATCTTATTACATCCATTTACTATTTTTGTAATGTTGTGACACTAAGGTAGGGGTGTGCATGGGTCGGTTTGGGGCGGTTTTTTGTCTAACCCACAACCGTAACCGATATAGCGGTCAATAGATAACCATAACCATAACCGATCCGTCATGGCGGTTGCGGTTAATCGGTTTTAACAGTTATAGCGAGTCGGTTATGGGTCGGTTAACCGTGATCAAAATAAACAGTCCTTCTATATGGTTGCGAACACTGAATAGTCTCTACCTATATTGTGGGATTCAAATAAATGTTCTTTTTTTACTACAATTTATGAAATATACATATCTAATTGACATATTAAATATTTTAAATGGCAATTTGGATGAGAATTCAGAACGTCAATTATGAAACATTTGAATGAATATGGTAACCAATAACACCAATATTATTGGCCTAAATTCTAGTTGGTGTGGAGAATTTTTAATATGTAACAACAATAAGTGTAAAAATATACTATTCTAATTTCTAAACCCTTATTTCTCGATTACTAGTTACATAAATGTGGCGGTTCGGTTATGGCGGGTTTGGAATTAACATTAACCAAAACTGACCCACATATGGCGGTTTTCAAAAATTCATTAAACCGACCCACTGGTTATATCGGTTATCGGTTAAAATCGGTTCGGTTATGTCGGTTATGGTTCGGTTTGCGGTTATGACGATTAATTTGCTCACCCCTACACTAAGGTATATATAGACTAACTGAGTACCTTAAGGAGTGTGTAATTTTGCTTAGATTCCCACTTTTAGTCCTTTTTTGGCTTTTTAAGTTATTTAGTTTCGTTTTAGTCCTATTTTCAATAATTCCCTTAACTCCGTCGAATGTTGTTGTTAACTTATACCCATTAATTTGTGGTTTACATGATGGGTATTAATGTAATTTTTTGTTTCCCTTTTTATTTAATTTGATATGATATGAAATGATATGGTATGATATCTTATCATATCATATGGTACATTTTCATGTGATATCATATCATACCGTATCATATCATATCATATCATATCATATCATATACAACGCACAACCTTCGGGTAGGAAATCCTGCCACTACACCAATATCGTCCCATCACCTTTGGTGAAATCCAACCAAACTCAACTTTGTTTCAATCTTATCATCATGATTTTGAGGGTAAATAATATCCAATTTCCACTGCATATCCACCCCATTAGCAAGATTTTACCCTAATTAGTACCAGATAAAGGAGGGAGAAGCCACAAGAAACAAAACGTCTGAGCTATTTTGGTGGTGTTGTAGGTGGGTCATGGTGGTTGCCGTCAAAGAATGAGATAGTGAGGATTATGATTTTTAGGGTTATTTTTAACAAGATGGAGAAGAAAAGTATGGGTGTTAGGTCCAACTCCAACTTGGTTTAATATAATAATAATAATAATAATAATAATAATAATAATAAAAGTTAAATTAAAAGGAAAAAAGAAAATTACCAAACTACTCATCATATGACTGGCACATGGGTAACCGTTAACTCCGACATCTGATTGAGTTAAGTGATTGGACGTAAATAAGAGCAAAGCAAAACTAAACACTAAAAAGTAACTTTGGACTAAAGTGGGAATGTAAACAAACCTCTTAGATGAAAACCGTACTTATCTCAACATCATCTCTCAATTATAGTTTAAACTTTCCCCTTTAAACAAAGATGTTAAACGGCACTTTTCAATATTAATATACCGCATAACTTCACTTAAAAATAGGGTGGTGGTGGTGGCGGCACTTTTTATGTATTATATGATGTAGTTAAACTACACTCTAAACTCTCCCGTAAATCTTTGTATCATATTTGTGTATCTTTGTGGTTACATCGTTACTATACATCTTTTATAGTTGATAGATTAACTTCTAAATATAGGTTGGAGAGTCTTTTGTACATAGTCGTGCTGTTAAAGTCGCTAGTCTATACGGTAACAGGTCTTTGGATTCGTACCCTAAAAGGTGTTATGCGTCTTAACAAATTTTTAAGTTGTCGGACATGAATATAAATCTGAAGGTATTCGAATTCCTATCTAAATCTCTTTAAATACTTATAGCATAATAACGATGCCTTTAGTTTACTACAGACATCGACATCTTTTTTTAGCTCGGTGGATATAAAACACTTTTCCTTAGGACCCTCTTAAATAGAAATAGGGAATGAAGTAATTAGAAAGATTGTTAGAATCGCCTTCTTCTAGAGAGGTCATCTAAAAAGCGAGTCGTTTTGAATTGACCTACCAGTTTAATTAGGTAAATATTTAATGCGTGTAAAAGTCATTTTTGGATGAGAAACTACGTGTTTTCGTTTAGGGCCCTCTCAAATAGAAATAAAGAACGACGTAATTAGAAAGATTGTTTGACAGCTAATAAATGCCTAGAAGTGATGACCACTATTAATTTGGCCCATGGATAGTTCGGAGCATCAACGTTCCGTTTCGATGCAAACCCTAGAAGTTCAAATGACACTTTTGCCCTTAGACAACTCTTTAAATATCCTTGTTTTCACCACTTCTAGAGCAGCCCCACTCACACCTGCCTCCAAATGGAGGATCTATATTGTTTTCAAGTCTTATTTTGGCATTTGTTTCAAAATAACGGCACAAGAAAGACAAGGTTTTCAATGTTCTTATCTCATTCTCATACATTAATTTGACTAAACTACACACTTATATAAGTTGTTTCTTTTTTATTTATTGTTCTCACTCATCTTCATAACATTTTCAGGTTAGATACGAATTCTCCGACAAACGATACCATCACTAGCTCATTGTTCGTAGTATTTAGGGTAAGAGGTTTTGCTTTTGTTAATTCGTTCTTTCGTCGTGATATATGTTGAATGTTAATTAACTTTCTGTAATCTACATGGCAGCTTCATCCTGTAGACAAAAAACATTATGAAAAGCTAAAATATAGGTTGACAACCAACGATAAACGCCTCCCTCGCAAACGATACCGACTCTACTAGTAAAAAGATAATCTACCTCTCCAATATAAACTTCCAAATTTTATATTCCAAACGAAAACATGAAAACATGTTGAATTCTCACCTTTCCTAAACCCTACAACGATCTTGTAATCATCGTTTATGGAATCATAATCAATTCTTTTTGTTGGGGCTTTGGTTATGATTCCATAAATGATGATTATAAAGTCGTTGTAGGGTTCAAGAAAGGTGAGAATAATACATGTTTTAATGTTTATAGTTTGAGATATAACAATTGGAAGGTTATCATGGAGACAAATTATGTTATTACTAGTAGAATAATTTACCTAGTTCAAGGATCAAGGGAAAGGAAGACAAAAGATAGCTCAAGTTGTATAAGCTAATTAATTTATTTGTAACATGTTGATTGTTCATTGCTTCTCGAATATAATGAAAAACATTTATTTGAAATTTTTTATGTAATTTTTGTAAGAGAATTAATGTGTGTTACTTTCTAGTATTTCATTTATTTATTTCTTTCCAATTGTAAAAGGTGGGTTATGTATTTTGCTTCACTTTGAATTAATTAACAAAATACATGGCCATGTATTTCTTCCCATATGTCTAAGCAATAAATGTAAAGATTTAATTCACTTTGAATTACCAAAACATTCATTTCAAAGTAACACACATTAATTATATTTTACGTAATAAATGTAAAGATTTGATTCACTTTGAATTACCAAAATTTCAAAGTGAATCAAATCTTGACATTTATTGCTTACAATATAATTTAATAAAGTCTTGCTCACGTTCCCCTACGCGATTGTTTTTAAGATTAAATATAATCAAGCTAAGATATCTACTTCTACAAGATCGTATAGATTTGGTATAATATATATAAGGTTATATGTTATGGATCCATCAAAAGACGCCAACTAAGGTTGGCAATAGTGGCATCGGACTAAATACATACTAATTATATGATAAAAATAGCATTTTAAATGTGTAAATTGATATAAATTGTGCATTAAAATTTGTGACTTAAAAATCGGTTATATTGAAAGTACCTTAATCTTTATTGTTTCTATTTAATGTATCATTTTTTTCAATCATATTATTACCTCAATATTGTTTTTTAGGTTACGTTTCAAGGATATGTTTGACCAATACCATATATTTAACATTAATTTTATATTACATTATATATATATTATTTCATATATTTATGATAAACACCATATATCATATATATACATATATAACTATATTGTATTGTATCATATTACATCGTGTTATATTGTATTCTAACATACTATATTACAATATATTATTATGTTATATTATATTATATATCACCTATTTATTATATATTTTATTGTATCATATCATATAATTTGTTATTTAAGTTGGTTTCCGTTTACATTGTAATTAAATTTAATGACTTTAGAATTTTTTTTAATATTAGTTTTTATAATTTTAAATTGTAACCTTTTAATTAAAACGAGAAAATATGACATTTATTTAAGCACTTTAAATTTAACTCGCTTATAATAAAATTTGTAAACCTCATGTTTATTATAGTCGAATTTATGTCACCGAAAGAACTTGAACACTCATAACTTGTGTGTTTTAAAGGTTTTGTCTTTAGACAATGAGACACTAACCTCATTGGTACTTAGTGTCGACTTTATCTTTGAATTTACACATTTAGGTAATATTATTTTATTATTTCACGATTTACTAATATTTATAATATTCCATACATAACTCATGTCATAAAACTTCTTTTCCTGCCCAGAGCCGGATGTGGGGTTGTGCAGCCGCGCAAGGCACAATACTAGGAGGAGCGCATATTAATTTTATTAGCTACCAGTTAAGTTCAGCAGGTTCAATTGTCCAAAAGCATAATGTAGAAACCTATTTAAATAGCAAGCACAAATATGAAATACTTGCCCCGAAGATTTTTAAACCAATAAAAAAACCCATTGTGAAATCCTTGTTTGAGGCTGGTATTGGGGCTAGTGGACTATGTTATATTTTCTCTTTGCCTATAAAATGGCATTCTATGTTTCCGCATGAAGATATGATTTGACTCTATTTATTTTCTATTTTTCTTCTGGATCCCTTCTCTTCTCTACCAAATCCCAATCGGTACATACAAAAAGGTTGATTACGAGATATTATTCCGAATATATGACTTGAAAGTTAAAGTTATTTGAGTAGGTTTATCAGTTTATAAATGCACTTGAATACACTTGATTGTTTGAAATTTTAGCTTAATAACTTGCTTGTTTTTTAGAAGTTATGTCTCATAAACATTATCTAGTTTTCAAAAACGAAAAAAAAGAGAAAAATAAATGAAGCCAAAAAAATGTCTTAAGCCGGAAATATGCTTACGTATTTACCGGAACAACCTCAAGGTTCTAATGTTAATGAAGAACATATTTATGTCAGGGCCCATTTTTTTCTACTCGCAAGGAGTCTATAAAGGCCTGTGCATTCTCCGGCCATGTTCCATGAATTCTCACAGTCGGCCATTTTCCTACCTACGTAACATACATGAAACATATAAGAAGACTAACAAAACATTTATTTTGACTCATTCAACACTTATGTGAATGTACAAAGTGGTTGTCCTTACCATTACTTAGATTGGTGAATTACGTTGAATATGAAAAATCTTTGTCTAAATATTGTCGAGGGGGCGAAATAAACATATGTTGGGTCTCGACTCTCGAGTACCTCGTACCCTATGACGACCATATGCCAAGCACATGCTTAAGTTATGTTATGTAGCTATAGTATGCGTATGCAAACCAGGTAACTTAAATGTTTCTCAAGTAAAGTAATTAAAGGGAAGAGTGGGTTTGATCGAGCCTTTGGAGTCGGACCAAATGATGGTTCGTGAATAAACACGATTTAGTGTTCTAAACTTAACGATTATCTAACTTAACGAAACTTTTATATATGTATTATATTGTGTAGGATCGAGATACTGTACAACAATCCAAAGTATGGTTATAAGTGATATCTTGGAAATTATCCGGTTAATGGTTTTCTTGAACTATCGGACTATCAGAGGGTCTAGACTCTAGACTCTAAAGTTAGTTACACGCATGGGCACTTATAGTGTGGTTTAAGGCCCAGAAAAGAAAGGCTGGTAATTTTACAACCTAATTTGTAGTTTCATTAAGTGACGTATAATTGTAGCGCTTCATTTGCAACCTAATTTGGCCTTAATTTTACATCAGATTTATGCTTCTATTAACTTTGATAAATATATTATACCAATTTAAATTATAATTAATTAATATAAATGAAAATAAATAAACATAAGATTACAATCATATAATAATAAATATCCAATAAATGAACAAGATACAACAGTTAAACACTCCCTTATAAAAAGTAATAAAAACAAATTTGGTAATTTTTCTTTACAAACATAATTAACTTGTGCAATTTTGAAGTATCTTTGCTACTATTTCCTGAACTCGAACTTGTGAGCCTTCTCCTGAAAATAAGAAGGATCGTAACACTGTCAAAAACTTATTTACTCACAACATAAATCGGATCTGAATCGAAATGAATTACCTTAAGGCATGTGGATGACAACCACGGTATAAACTTGCACATCAAGCCACAATATATGGACTTCAATGATTTTCTGTCAATGTGTATAAAAGCAGATTAAAGATTTATTCAACAGTTACATACAATTAAAAACATATATTTGTGTATACCTCAAGATGCAGTTCGGTATTCACATGTTTCTAATCACATTGTTTGACCGCCAGTAAACTGCTTGCCCAAACGCACGTTTAAGGTTACCTCGGAGTCGTCCACATGGAAATCTGAAAGTGATTATATATATATAAAAGTCTTCAATAAATTGAAAATGAAAATGAATATGAAAATGAAAATTGAAATTATAACATACCCTCTTTAGTATCCTCGGTATGAGTTCCATATTGAGCTATATACCCATGATGGAAGGCATTCAACCCAAAGTCATCAAGACATATACAAAATTTGTTGATCACCCTAAATACTATGAACAATGAGCCAGTGATAGTATCGTAAATTGGTGGGGGATCGGACTGAGGTAGATTGTTAAGGTTCATCATAGGAAGCTGGTTGTGATTAGTTGGGGATGATTTGGAAAGGATGGAAGATATTAATTTATAGAACGTTATCAGGGTTTGCAAATATTTATTCATTAAATGGCAAAGATATTTATTTATAAGGTATTAATTAACTTTGAATGTATGAATTTGGAAAGGATGGAGGATATTAATTTATAGAACGTTGTTTGCAAATATTTATTCATTAAATGGCAATGATATTTATTTATAAGGTATTAATTAACTTTGAATGTATGAATTAATTTAAAGAAAAAGAATGGTTGTAAAAAATGTAACAAATCATATTGATGATTTTTTTTTGAACATACAAGCCACCACCAGTGAGGATCGAATTATTTTTATGAACCAGTGAGGATCGAACTCCCTACCACCATTTTGAAACTAAGCCTCCTTTACCATCATAACAAATGGTGTTACACAATTCATATTAATGATAGAGGATCTAAGACGAAAACCTAGAAACGATATAAAATATTGATTAATAAGTATCGGTCTTGATGTTATCTCAATGACAACAAGGAAATAACTGTTAGGCGCGCACTAAACACCCTCAAGCGTACAAACCACAAGACCCTCTAACCTAAGCACAAAACACACTACGTCCACGGGTATCCATGTATGTGTGATGCTTATGCATAAGTTAAAAGAGTCAAGAAGTGAAATTATGACCTAGTCCGTGAACTTATTTTGTTTATCTGGAAAACCTATATACATGATGTGTGTGGGTTTTTAAGGTATAGGGTGGACTTACTATTAGATCACGTACACATCTTAATACAGATCCGCTCTAGCACACTTAACTACAGAGTTTTTGTTTAGTCATCTAGAATTATCATGCGCAAGTCGGTAACATTTGAAGTTCAATATTCCTTATGAACACTGGCATCCATTTTGGGCATAACTAAAATAAAGCTAACACATCAAAGAGTTCAAAAAAGTTTCTTAAATAGTTCAAGTTGAGTATCTATAAATTTACCTTCCTTTTCCTGATTTGCAATGGCCTACTGATTCAAATGTTAGTTTATTGTGTCAAGTTAACGTTTTTTACTTTCTTTTTGTTAATTCAACAATATTAAACGATGATAGACTTATTATATTCATGATTATTTATTAATTTTCATCTTATTACATCAATTTACGATTTTGGTCATGTTGTGACAATAAGGTATATATAGACTAACTGAGTACCTTAAGGAGTGTGTAACAACGCACTTTAACTCAACAAATATAACAAGCATATTTATAACTTTTTTTATCGAATAAACTCTAAATATTTGACCAAATCTAAGAGAATTGAAAACAACTCTTAGATGTTTTTGCCACCGTATTGCAACACATGTAGCTCAGTTGATCAAGGGGGGCGTAAGACTTGAAACAATAACCTAGAGGTCGTGGGTTCAAAACCGATCCTAAGCGCCAATCGCCTTGCCGCTTGGGCGAGGCTGATTTACCTCTCACGTGATGGGCCTGGGACGGTTTGGCGTGGGCCGGTTTGCATGTCCGGAACAACACGTTTTGGAACAAAAGAGTTAAGTACGCTTTTAGTCCCTAATTTTGCTTAGATTCCCACTTTTAGTCCTTTTTTGGCTTTTTAAGTTATTTAGTTTTGTTTTAGTTCTATTTTAAATAATTCACTTAACTTCATCAAATGTTGTTGTTAACTTATACCCATTTGTGGTTCACACGATGGGTTTTAATGTAATATTTTGTTTCCCTTTTTATTTAACTTGATAAGATATGAAATGATATGGTATGATATCTTATCATATCATATCGTACATTTTCATGTGATATCATATCATATCATACCGTATCATATCGTATATTATCGTATCATATCTTATCGTATCGTATTATATCATATCATATCATATCACAAACTCGGGTAGCTAGGAAATCCCGCCACTACACCAATATCATCCCATCACCTTTGGTTAAATCCCACAAACTCAACAAAGATGTTAAACGACACTTTTCAATATTAAGAGTGAATAAGAGTAAAGCAAAACTAAAAGACAAAAAAGAACTTTGGACTAAAGTGGGAATGTAAACAAACCTCTGAGATGAAAACCGTACTTATCTCTACATCATCTCTTAGTTATAGTTTAAACTCCCCCTTTAAACAAGGATGTTAAACGACACTTTTCAATATTAACATATCGCATAACTTCACTTAAAATTAGGGTGGTGGTGGTGGCGGCACTTTTTATGTATTATATGTAGTTACACTACACTCTAAACTCTCCCGTAAATCTTTGTATCATATTTGTTTATGCATAGTATTTTTAATTACTTGCTATATATGTAAAGCAACGTGTATCTTTATGGTTACATTGTTACTATTAGGGTGTGCATAGGTCGTTTTGGAGCGGTTTTGACATAACCATAACCGTTATGTCGGTTAAAAGATAACCATAACCATAACCAATCTGTTGTGGCGGTTTCTGTTAATCGGTTTTAAAGGTTATAACAGATCGGTTATG